>NW_027603215.1:0-19000 GCF_053455715.1 Rhinoraja longicauda
GGGCCCCATTGAAGCTCGCAAGATGAGATCAGAGACGGTATCGTGGGCCGAAAGGCCTGTCTTCCTTGAGCACCAAAGGAGATACCTTCGATAATCATAGATCTTGGTTGAGATATTGAAACAATTTGTTGTTGGTGAGAACTGGCTGTGATTATGGATAATGATACCACTAGGCCCTGGCTAAATTACTGATGGAAATTTGGGTGGATATTGGGGGTCATACTGCTCATAGCCTTCCAATTCTGCCTTGAGCATTAAAAAGCATGAGAGAATTCTTCAAGTATCAAAAGTAATGAGAGGCATAAATAGAGTAGACTGACAGAACCTTTTTCCCAACGTGGAAATGCCAAAGACTGCAGGGCATAGATTTAAGATGAGAGGGGCAACGTTTAAAGGAGATGTGTGGAGCAAGTTTTTTTAAACTTGAGTGGTGGCTGCCTGGAATGTGCTGCCAGGGATGGTGGCAGAGGCAGATACGATAATGGCATTTAACAAGCTTTTAAATAGGCACATGGATAAGCAGGGTATGGGGGAGGGGGGGGGGGGTATGGATTATGTACAGCAGTAGGAGGTCAGTTTAACTTGACATCATGTTCGGCACGGATATCGTGGGCCGAAGGGCCTGTTCCTGCGCTGTACTGTTCCATGTTTTAAAAGCAAAAGGCTACAGATGATGGTATCTGAAATAAACACAGGAAATGGTGGATACGAGGGGCGGCACGGTAGCGCAGCGATAGAGTTGCTGCTTTACAGCGAATGCAGCGCCGGAGACTCAGGTTCGATCCTGACTACGGGTGCTGCACTGTAAGGAGTTTGTACGTTCTCCCCGTGACCTGCGTGGGTTTTCTCCGAGATCTTCGGTTTCCTCCCACACTCCAAAGACGTACAGGTATGTAGGTTAATTGGATGGGTAAATGTAAAAATTGTCCCTAGTGGGTGTAGGATAGTGTTAATGTACGGGGATCGCTGGGCGGCACGGACTTGGAGGGCCGAAAAGGCCTGTTTCCGGCTGTATATATATGATATGATGATAATGTGTGTAGGATAGTGCTAGTTTAAGGGGTGATCGCTGGTCGGCGTGGACGTGGTGGGCAGAAGGGCCTGTTTCCGTGCTGTATTTCTAAAGTCTAAAGTAAAGTAAAGTCCAATGGGTCAGGTAGTTCCTGCAATTTTGGTTTTGGGTACAATATCATCTGTGCATTTTATGAAGCAGTCAAACATAATTAACTTGACTAATTCCAGTCCATCGCAGGCATAATCTTCTTGGCTATTTCATGATAAAGACGTGATCAGCGTGGGTTTTTTTTCTTACCAGAGAGAATGTCAGTGTATTGCTACAGACCTAGTTTGAAACAATTTTAAGTGATTGAATTAATTTCTTACAACCTACTTAAGCCATCTTGAATAATGCAGCAGTTTTTTTTGGAAAAAGTAGAATTGTAATAAAATATTTCACAATTCATTCCACTGTGTGACTGAGGCCATCGAGGTTGTTTCTTCGCTCATTGCATTTACTCTTTCTTGCGCCTAAAATAATTTATTTTTCGCTTTAGTGATTCAAATGTAAAACTGAAGGTTTGTTGCAGTATGTATTGTTAATAAATCCATTCTTTTAGCATTGCGCACATACACATGAGGACTTGAATAACTACAGATATTTCTAAAGTGTAAATTAACCTTTTATTCAAAATGCGACAGGTATAAGGTCAATGTTCTGAAGTACCACAGTGGCACTTTATAAAATATGTCGTGCTGTTGAGTTTTGCTGCAAAAGATAACGATAAGATGAGGGAAGACAAGGAATGGCACTGGTAGAGTTGCTGCCTTACAGCGCTGGCAGCACCAGAGATCCGGGTTTGATCCCGACTGCGGGTGCTGTCTGTACGGAGTTTGTACGTTCTCCCCGTGACCCGCGTGGGTTTTCTCCGAGATCTTCGGGTTCCTCCCACATTCCAAAGACGTGTAGGTTTGTAGGTTAATTGGCTTGGCAGACGTGTAAATTGTCCCGAGTGTGTGTTAATGTGCGGGGATCGTTGGTCGGTGTGGATTCGAAGGACCTGTTTCCGCTCTGTATCTCTAAACTAAACTAAAAAAAAACTAAACTGCAAATGTTTACAAAATAAGTCACAAAATGCAGGAATAACTCAACAAGACAGGCACCATCCCTGGAGAGCATGGATAGGTGACGTTTCAGGTCGGTGCCCTTCTTCAAATTGATTGTGGTGGGGACACAGGTGATGGGGGGGGGGGGGGGGGGGGGGGATGGGCTGATAGTTGGACAAAGGCCAGAGATGAAAAGCCAAAAAGTGTGAGAAAAGGATAGAATGTGAAGGTTTTGCCATGAGACAGTTTCCTACAATACTAGAGGTTATGTACTTAGACTAGTATGTGTGTGGAAGCATCATCGTAGATATACAAATATAACATAAACATTTAAGTAACCACTGTGGGTTTAAGCAGTGTTCCATGTAAAAATGCTGGTGCCAGAAAAAAGTAAATATGAAATACAATGTCTAAGCAGTGTGAAATGTTTCATTATATTTTTGGCATCCCATTACCAAAATGCATAAATGCATCATAGCAAGCTCGTGTTCATATACAGGGGGACAGAACTATAGGCCATGAATCCCCTGTAGTTCCACTCCAACATTAGTCGGGCAGTAGGGTGGGATCTTGATCCTGGTCTAACCCTTTTCAGAGGTCAGAGGTCAGAGGTTATTACCATAATCACCGTGATCATGCTGGCTGTGACTATGATGGTTTGGCAACATGAAGGGTTAGGAATGAAGGTTTAGTTCAGTTTAGTTTAGAGATACAGTGTGGAAACAGGCCCTTCGGCCCACCGAGTCCGCAACAACCAGCTATCACCCATGCACTAGTTCTATGCTACACACAAGGGACAATTTACAGAAGCTGATTAACCTCCAAACTTGTACGCCTTTGGAATGTAGGGGGAAACCGGAGCACCAGGGCAAAACCCATTCAGTGACAGGGAGAACATACAAACTCCATACAGGCAGCACCCGTAGTCAAGATCAAATCCCGGTCTCTGGGGCTGTGAGGCAGCAACCTTACTGCTGCGCCACTGTGCTGCCCCCTTTAGGACATTATAGAGAGTGGTCACCACCGCTCAGCCCATCACGGGTACTGACCTCCCCACCATAATAGGAATCTATATGAAGTGCTGTCTCAAAAAGGCAGATAATATCATCATGGAGCCACATCACCCTGGCCATGCCCTCATTTCACAACTACCATGGGGAAGAAAGTACAGGAGCCTGAAAACGGTGAAAACCAGATTCAAGAATAGCTTCTTCCCAACAACTATTGGGCTCTTGAACACGACACAATGCTAACTATTGTGAACTATGGACTAAGGAACTTTGCTATGTATTTTTCTAAGAACTCTGGACTGTCTTTGATTGCACTAATGATTTCAAGCTAACATTGGAGTTAGTACTTTATTGAATATTTGTTCATTATATATGATCTATATGTCTTGTACATTATTTATGTGCATTGCATTACAGGCCTGTTATGCTGCTGCAACCAAAATGTTCATTGTTCTGTTGTCAGTATATATGACAATTAAACATTCTTGACTCTTGACTCCTGCCTGGGTGTTTTTATCCTCAGTAAAGCTAGTTGGGTTATCAGCTGGTGCTTTGATGGGAAGATACATTTATCCTGGGCTATTATTTCAGAGGTCTGAATCTTTGAGGCATCCAGTCCCTTAAGCCTCTTCCAAATCTTCTCAAGTTTCAAATAAATTCCCAAAGGACTCAGCAGCTTCCGAATCAACACTTAAGAGTCTTGTGTGCATCATGTGGGCAGAATTCTGTGAGTGAGGGAAAGACTTCATCATTCATTTGAATGCGGCAAGATCTTTAAAAGTAAAAATAAAATTAAAATAATGATAAAAAAATGTTCTTCACTCAAAGGGTTCTGATTCACCTCTATCTCAGTGCAGACATTGGGCTTTGTGGAACTGTTGTGCTACAATGCTGAGAACTTATTAAGGGTGGCACAGTGGTGCAGCAGTAGAGTTGGTGACTTACTGCGCCAGAGACCTGAGTTCGATCCTGATTACGGGTGCTGTCTGTATGGCGTTTGTACATTCTCTCTGTGACCTGCAAGGGTTTTCTCCGGGTGCTCCGGTTTCCTCCCACACTCCAAAGACATACAGGTTTGTAGGTTAATTGGCTTTGATAAAAATTGTAAAATTGTCCCTAGTGTGCAGGATAGAGTGCAAGGTGATCGCTGATCGGCGCAGACTCGGTGGGCTGAAGCGCCTGTTTCCATACTGTATCTCTAAAGACCAATGCGCTAAAGTCTAAAGTCTATATTCTGCACTCTGTATCTTCCCTTTTGTTCGATCTATTGAATTTGAGATTCATGTGATTGTATTTATGTTTAGTATTAATATCTGATCGGTTTGGATAGACTGCAAAACAAAACTTTACACCGTACCAATGTACACATGACAATAATAAACCAAAACAAACCTGACTTGTCCAAAGAGGTCTCTAGAGACTGCAAATTAGTTGAAGGATAAAAACTGAGATTGTTCTATTGGATAAACATCTTAAGGGATTTGTGACCAAAAGAGAACAATATTAAGAATCGGGCTAGTTAGGATTTATTTAATGCCAATCCAGGCACTTGCAGTCCCTACATCCTTATAATAGTTTCTTGCTGTGCTTGTTTTAAACTTTAATTATTAAAGTCCTTGTTGTCAAAAAAGGCAATTCTAACTATTTGGAAGCTTAAATGTAATTGGTGAAAACTGCCCACAGTCATTAATTGTGAGTGTCACAAAGAGGGAAATACAGTTACAAAATGTTCCCTGGTCATTTAAAAATGACTGTGTTAAAATTCTTCTCTCCCAGTGGGAAGTCGAGGGCTATCAGGAACAGGTACAATAGAGGATAGACACAAAGTGCTGGAGTATCTCAGCAGGTCAGGCAGCATCTCTGGAGAAAAAGGATAGGTGACATTTCGGGTTGGACCTTTCTTCAGACTGGGGATGGGGTTGGGGGTTGAAGAGCTGGAGGTGAGAGAAGACCAGGACATATCAGGGCCAGCAACAGATGACCTCAGGCAGGGTGGTGCCTTGGTAGGTCGATTGTTGGCTAGGGAAGGTGTGATCTCAAGAGGGAGGCATTGTGGTGAACGGTGCAACTGATTAAACTAGGGTGGAGGAAGGGGGACCAGGGGGGAGGGGAGGGGATGGAGGAGAGTGTTAGTAGAAGTTAATTCAAATGAGAAAATTCAACGTTGATATCGCTGGGTTGTAAGCTATCAAAGTGAAATATGAGGTGCTGTTCCTCCAGTTTGCATGTGGTCTCACGAAAGAGGAGTTGAGGTGGACAACCATCAGCATGATCATGTAGAATGTGGGCAGGTTCGGAGATCCTAATCATAATCATAATCAAAAATAACAACAAAGATGAAAAAACAGACAGACCGTTGGCGAGGCTGCCATCGCTGATGGCGCCACCCGGTGGAATCCTGCTCCTTGTATTCCTGTGTTCTTGTGTCCTCTGCAGGGTGTGGACAGTTTTGACATGCTACTGGCAGGATGATATTAAAACCCGTGCAAAATATTTGCGGATTAATTCGTGGATTCTCTCCACTTCAAACGAAGGAGATTACGAAAATGTGGTGGACACTGCCTGGTCCATCAAGGGTACTGACCTCTTTGTCATCGATGGGATCTACAGGAGGCACTACCTCAAAAAGGCAGCCAGCATCATCGAGGACCCACCCCTCCCCCCTGGCCACCCTCTCATTTCACTCCCATCATCAGAAGAAGGTATAGAAGTCTGAAAACTGTGACCACCAGGTTCAAGAATAGCTTCTTCCCTTCAACCTCGGCCGCGGGACTTTTCATCGCTGGTGCGGCTCGGCTGCGGGGCCTAACATCGCACGGTGCGGCTCGGCCGCGGGACTTTTCATCGCTGGTGCGGCTCGGCCGCTGGACTTAACATCGCCCGGTGCGGCTTGGCCGCGGGGCTTTCCATCGCCCGGAGCGGCTCATTGTTGGTGATAATTACACCAATGCGTTTAAAGTTCTCGATTAAGGACAGCACTGTGGTGCAGAGGTAGAGTTGATGCCCGGGTGCCAGAGTCCCGGGTTCGATCCTGACCACAGGTGCTGTTTGTACGTAGTTTGTCCATTCTCCCTGGGACTGCGTGGGTTTTCCCCGGGTGCTCCGGTTTCCTCCCACATTCTATAGACGTACTGGTTTGCAGGTTAATTGGTTTCCGTAAATTGTAAAGTTGTAAATTGTCACTATCTAGAATAGTGTTGTGTACGGAGATTGCTGGTCAGAGCGGACTTGATGGACCGAAGGGCCTGTTTCCGCGCCGCTTCTCTAAACTGATATAAATTAATTACACTCATGCAAGTGACTGCAGAAAGGTTCTAAAAATTAGACTCGTTTTGGGTTCAAAGACGTGAAAAGACATATTTACAAATGTTTACGTTACTTTCCAAGCAACTGGTTTCTTTCATCAAGCCATCCGCTTCTTCAGTTATTTTATTTATGCCACTTAAAATCAAGTTAGTTACAAGTGACAGGTTACTGAAAATGCTTACATTGAGGTGTTCATATTTTACAGGCGAAAGTGGGGTTGTTATGCTTGGAGATAGAAGATTATTTTTTTAAATTTTAGTTTATTGTCACTTGTACTGAGGTGCAGATAAAAGCTTTTTTTGCTGCGTGCTATCCAGTCAGCGGAAAGACTGTACATGATTACAATCAAGCCGTCCACAGTGTACAGGTGCAGGACAAAGGAATAATGTTTAGTGCAAGATAAAGTCCGGTAAAGTTCGATTAAAGATCCGAGACTCTCAAATGAGGTGGATGGGAGGTCGGGACCATTCTCTAGTTGGTGTTAAGATAGGTCAATGTGGAAGAAAACTGATCTAACAGAGGTGTATAAAATCATGAGAGGAATAGATCAGATAGATGCACAGAGTTTCTTGCCCAGAGTAGGGAAATCGAGAACCAGAGGACATAGGATTAAGGTGAGGGAGGAAAGATTTAGATTTTTTAGATTTTAGATTTTAGATTTTTTAATAGGAAACTGAGAGGTAACTTTTTCACCCAAAGGGTGGTGGGTGTATGGAACGAGCTGCCGGAGAAGGTAGTTGAGGCAGTCTGAAGAAGAGTCTCGACTCGAAACGTCACCCATTCCTTCTCTCCCGAGATGCTGCCCGACCTGCTGAGTTACTCCAGCACTTTGTGAATAAATACCTTCGATTTGTACCAGCATCTGCAGTTATTTTCTTATACTAGTTGAGGCAGGGACTATCCCAACGTTTAAGAAACATTTAGGCAGGTACATGGATAGGACAGGTTTAGAGGATATGTGCCAAACGCGGGCAGATGGGACTAGTGCATGGGCAAGTTGGCCGAAGGGCTTGTTTTCACACGGTTATAATCAATGACTCCATAATGTGACTGATTTAAGTACCGATAAAAGACCGAAAGTTGTTCTCTTTAGTGAATGCTTCACAAAGCAGAGGCACAGATTTAACATTTTGGGCATGTGATGCAAGTAAGATGTGAGGAAGATTTTTGTTTGACTTGGAGAGTAGTACTGATATGGAATTCATTGCCCTTAGGGGTAATGGAAAGAGAATCAATCAGCAGCTTCAAAAGGTAATTGGATAGACACTTGAGAGAGAATAATTTATAGAGGAATGGGCGATAAGATAACTCAACCAGGAATATGTGGGGAACTGATGGGCAGTCAGACTCCATCACCACTACTGTGATTTTGTAATGAGGCTTTATTCAGCTGCCTTGACCAAAGTCCATTGAGTCATTAATTAAAAAATGCCAAGATATATATTATATATTTTTCAAAAGAATTCATGCATTTGAAAATCCTTTCCAATTGACTTTATTGACTTTTGGTGAATTTGCCAATGTACTGTAGTTAGCTGTGAAATTTGTAAAGTTGCTGTTAATATCCGTCTTTTGAAAGGTTTGCCCAAAACTGAAGGAAGTTAGTGATCTCTTCATAAACAATAATAACGGATTGGTCTTTTTACTGTTATGTGGTGTGTGAATGTCATGACGATGGAAATATGCAACACTAGGGGGCAGAGCTGTAAGGGAAAAGGGGCAAAGTTTTATCGCGATGCATTGCCTTCAACCTTCAATATTTGAGTCCCTCTGAAGCTGAAGAGTGCACAAGTTGTGGCCTAATCCAATCACCCCACTTCACAGGCGATGCATTCAGACTTGCTTATGTGTCCCAAAGTGCACGAAAGTATAACCAATCTCCATATCAGCCAAGACACAGGGGTGGGAGCTGCTTTACGAGCTCGTCGTCCATCGTCCACCCTGGGTAGTTCTACGGAACTGGCAAAATTTGCAGCAAAGCGTCAACTACGGTACTCTGAGGCACCAATTGTGTAATGTCCCGTCAGATCTGTTAGTCTTAGACAATAGACAATAGACAATAGGTGCAGGAGTAGGCCATTCAGCCCTTCGAGCCAGCACCGCCATTCAATGCGATCATGGCTGATCACTATCAATCAGTACCCCGTTCCTGCCTTCTCCCCATACCCCCTCACTCCGCTATCCTTAAGAGCTCTATCCAGCTCTCTCTTGAAAGCATCCAACGAACTGGCCTCCACTGCCTTCTGAGGCAGAGAATTCCACACCTTCACCACCCTCTGACTGAAAAAGTTCTTCCTCATCTCCGTTCTAAATGGCCTACCCCTTATTCTCAAACTGTGGCCCCTTGTTCTGGACTCCCCCAACATTGGGAACATGTTATCTGCCTCTAATGTGTCCAATCTCCTAATTATCTTATATGTTTCAATAAGATCCCCCCTCATCCTTCTAAATTCCAGTGTATACAAGCCCAATCGCTCCAGCCTTTCAACATACGACAGTCCCGCCATTCCGGGAATTAATCTAGTGAACCTACGCTGCACGCCCTCCATAGCAAGAATATCCTTCCTCAAATTTGGAGACCAAAACTGCACACAGTACTCCAGGTGCGGTCTCACCAGGGCCCGGTACAACTGTAGAAGGACCTCTTTGCTCCTATACTCAACTCCTCTTGTTACGAAGGCCAACATTCCATTGGCTTTCTTCACTGCCTGCTGAACCTGCATGCTTCCTTTCATTGACTGATGCACTAGGACACCCAGATCTCGTTGAACTCCCCCTCCTCCTAACTTGACACCATTCAGATAATAATCTGCCTTTCTATTCTTACTTCCAAAGTGAATAACCTCACACTTATCTACATTAAACTGCATCTGCCATGTATCCGCCCACTCACACAACCTGTCCAGGTCACCCTGCAGCCTTATTGCATCTTCCTCACAATTCACACTACCCCCCAACTTAGTATCATCTGCAAATTTGCTAATGGTACTTTTAATCCCTCCGTCTAAGTCATTAATGTATATCGTAAATAGCTGGGGTCCCAGCACCGAACCTTGCGGTACCCCACTGGTCACTGCCTGCCATTCCGAAAGGGACCCATTTATCCCCACTCTTTGCTTTCTGTCTGTTAACCAATTTTCTATCCATGTCAGTACCCTACCCCCAATACCATGTGCCCTAATTTTGCCCACTAATCTCCTATGTGGGACCTTGTCGAAGGCTTTCTGAAAGTCGAGGTACACCACATCCACTGACTCTCCCTTGTCAATTTTCCTAGTTACATCCTCAAAAAATTCCAGTAGATTTGTCAAGCATGATTTCCCCTTCGTAAATCCATGCTGACTCGGAACGATCCCGTTACTGCTATCCAAATGCTCAGCAATTTCGTCTTTTATAATTGACTCCAGCATTTTCCCCACCACTGATGTCAGACTAACTGGTCTATAATTACCCGTTTTCTCTCTCCCTCCTTTCTTAAAAAGTGGGATAACATTTGCTATCCTCCAATCCACAGGAACTGATCCTGAATCTATAGAACATTGAAAAATGATCTCCAATGCTTCCACTATTTCTAGAGCCACCTCCTTAAGTACTCTGGGATGCAGACCATCAGGCCCTGGGGATTTATCAGCCTTCAGTCCCATCAGTCTACCCAAAACCATTTCCTGCCTAATGTGGATTTCCTTCAGTTCCTCCATCACCCTAGGTTCTCCAGCCCCTAGAACATTTGGGAGATTGTGTGTATCTTCCTCAGTGAAGACAGATCCAAAGTAACGGTTTAACTCGTCTGCCATTTCTTTGTTCCCCATAATAAATTCCCCTGCTTCTGTCTTCAAGGGACCCACATTTGCCTTGACTATTTTTTTCCTCTTCACGTACCTAAAAAAACTTTTGCTATCCTCCTTTATATTATTGGCTAGTTTACCCTCGTACCTCATCTTTTCTCCTCGTATTGCCTTTTTAGTTAACTTTTGTTGCTCTTTAAAAGAGTCCCAATCCTCTGTCTTCCCACTCTTCTTTGCTATGTTATACTTCCTCTCCTTAATTTTTATGCTGTCCCTGACTTCCCTCGTCAGCCACAGGTGTCTCTTACTCCCCTTAGAGTCTTTCCACCTCTTTGGAATAAATTGATCCTGCAACCTCTGCATTATTCCCAGGAATACCTGCCATTGCTGTTCTACCGTCTTCCCTGCTAGGGCCTCCTTCCAATCAATTTTGGCCAGCTCCCGCCTCATGCCTCTGTAATCCCCTTTGCTATACTGTAATACCGACACTTCCGATTTTCCCTTCTGCCTTTCCATTTGCAGAGTAAAACTTATCATGTTGTGATCACTGCCTCCTAATGGCTCTTTTACCTCTAGTCCCCTTATCAGATCAGGATCATTACACAACACTAAATCCAGAATTGCCTTCTCCCTGGTAGGCTCCAGTACAAGCTGTTCTAAGAATCCATCTCGAAGGCACTCTACAAACTCTCTTTCCTGGGGTCCATTTCCAACCTGATTTTCCCAGTCTACCTGCATGTTGAAATCTCCCATAACCACCGTAGCATTACATTTTTGACACGCCAATTTTATCTCCTGATTTAACTTGCACCCTAAGTCGAGGCTACTGTTTGGGGGCCTATAGATAACTCCCATTAGGGTCTTTTTACCCTTACAATTTCTCATTTCTATCCATACTGATTCAACATCTCCTGATTCTATGTCACCCCTTGCAAGGGAATGAATATCATTCCTTACCATCAGAGCAACCCCACCCCCTCTGCCCACCTGTCTGTCTTTTCTATACGTTGTGTACCCCTGAATATTCAGTTCCCAGCCCTGGTCCTCTTGTAGCCATGTCTCAGTGATCCCTACAACATCATACTTGCCCATGACTAACTGAGCCTCAAGCTCATCCACTTTATTTTTTATACTACGCGCATTTAAGTACAACACTTTAACTTCTGTATTTACCTCCCCTCTCACATCGTTCACAATTGGCCCTGCCCTTAATTTCTTTTCCGCTCTAGAACTTCTGTTCCCATTCTTCCGAGAGTCTTTTGCAATATCTCCTGTATTCCCTTTTACCTCATCTTCATATTCACAATTTGTTAACCCCTCCCCCCCACTACTTAGTTTAAAGCCACAGGTGTCACACTAGCAAACCTGCCTGCCAGAATGTTTGTCCCCCTGCTGTTAAGATGCAACCCGTCCCTTTTGTACAAGTCACCCCTAGCCCAGAAGAGATCCCAGTGGTCCAGAAATCTAAATCCCTGCTCTCTGCACCAGTCCCTCAGCCATAAATTCATACCCTCTATCTCTCTGTTCCTGGCCTCACCAGCACGAGGTACCGGTAGCAGTCCAGAGATAACCACCTTCGACGTCCTACTTCTCAGCGTTTTTCCCAACTCTCTAAACTCCCGCTGTAGCACCTCCTTCCTCTTCCGCCCGACGTCATTCGTGCCCACGTGCACAACGACTTCAGGTTGATCGCCTTCCCTCGCTAGGATTTTCTGAAGCCGGTCTGTGATGTGTTGAACCCTGGCACCAGGGAGGCAACAGACCATCCTCAAGTCCCTCCTGCTGCCACAGAATCTTCTATCCGTCCCTCGGACTATGGAGTCACCGACCACTACGGCTCTTCCAGACTTCGGTCTCCCCTGTCGTGTATCCTTGCCAACAGGTCCGCCACTCGGACTGGAAACGTCTTCTGCCCCGACAGTTCCCAAGAGGTTATACCTATTTGCAATAGGCACAGCCACTGGGGTCTCCTGTAGTCCACGTCCACTCCCCCCGGAAACAGTCTCCCACCTTCGCTCGGCCTGGACCCTTGGCGTGACAGCCTCACAATAGGTCCTGTCGAGGAAACTCTCGCATTCCCGGATGGCCCTGAGGTCATCCAACTGCCTCTCCAACTCCACCACACGTCCCTTCAGGAGCTGCACCTGGACACAGTTCTTGCAGGTGTAGCTCCCAGAAGCTCCCGTGACGTCCCTGTCTTCCCACATCCTGCAGGAAACACACCGCACCAACTTTTCCGCCATCACCTTGTGCCTATAACCAGCTCTGGCTTAAAACAATGGTATCCTCCTCACCTCAGCCTCCTCGCCGAAGACTCGCAGCCAAAGACTCGCACTTTTCTCACTGGGCTGCACCTGAACAGGGCTGCACCCTTTTGCAAGTATTGCTTATATTACCAATTAAATTGCCTGATTGTCCAATTTACCTGACTTATCACTTAAACTAGCACTTACTTTAATGCTCAGCCAACGGGCGTCCTTGCTCTGCTCCCGGACTTTTCAAATTGACTACTACTTCCTTTTGGCGCTCTTTTTAAACTGCCTGTTCAACTGTGATTAGCACTTACTTTACTGCTCAGCCAACGGGCGTCCTTGCTCTGCTCCCGGACTTTTCAAATTGACTACTACTTCCTTTTGGCGCTCTTTTTAAACTGCCTGTTCAACTGTGATTAGCACTTACTTTACTGCTCAGCCAACGGGCGTCCTTGCTCTGCTCCCGGACTTTTCAAATTGACTACTACTTCCTTTTGGCGCTCTTTTTAAACTGCCTGTTCAACTGTGATTAGCACTTACTTTACTGCTCAGCCAACGGGCGTCCTTGCTCTGCTCCCGGACTTTTCAAATTGACTACTACTTCCTTTTGGCGCTCTTTTTAAACTGCCTGTTCAACTGTGATTAGCACTTACTTTACTGCTCAGCCAACGGGCGTCCTTGCTCTGCTCCCGGACTTTTCAAATTGACTACTACTTCCTTTTGGCGCTCTTTTTAAACTGCCTGTTCAACTGTGATTAGCACTTACTTTACTGCTCAGCCAACGGGCGTCCTTGCTCTGCTCCCGGACTTTTCAAATTGACTACTACTTCCTTTTGGCGCTCTTTTTAAACTGCCTGTTCAACTGTGATTAGCACTTACTTTACTGCTCAGCCAACGGGCGTCCTTGCTCTGCTCCCGGACTTTTCAAATGTCTTGTGTCATGTTCTGTGTTTAGATTCTCATTTCAGGTCCCTTGACTTCCTGCCATTGTAATTGTCAGCCCCGCCTTGATTGTTTCCACCTGTGTGCCCTTACTTCATGTATATATAGTCCACGCCTCCCTTTGTCCTGTGCCAGTCCGTATTGTGATTCATGTGCTCTCGGTCGTAGTATAGCTAGTAAGTAATTTTTGTAACTAATGTTTTTGTAGCTGAGTAAGTTTAGAGTTTTTGGTTCGAATCGCAGTGTTCTTTAATGTGAAAATTAAAGAACGCCTTTATTTTCTCCAAATTGACTCTTGTGTGTGAGTCGTGCGTTTGAGTCCAGTTCCTGTGTGCCCCAGAGCATAACAGAACGAACTGGCCATAATATGGACTCAGCCGACTCTAAGATTTGGAAATCAGCCCTTGCCAACCAGGGTACTAAGATCCAGCACCAGGAGGAGCAGCTGCGCTCAGTCAGTCACGGGGTGCGCGAGCTGAACGATAGACAAAGCGAGTTCCAGTCATCAGTGACGACCCAGATTAACCACCTCGCTGTACAACTCCATCAGGTTCTGGCTCGTCTCGACCCAACCTCGGCAGCTTCTCCACTGGCTCACGTTGAACCTTCAGCCGGCCATCCGCCTGCTGTTCCGGCCACACCAGCGAACCCCACGCTGATTCTACGCCTGGCTTCACCAGATAAGTTCTCTGGAGACTCGGAGAATTGTAGATCATTCCTTGTACAATGTGATCTCCACTTCAAGCATAACCCTGCACACTTCCCCTCAGACCAGGCCAGGGTAGCATTTATTGTGTCCCATTTGACGGGACGAGCCGCAGCATGGGCCACTGCGGAGTGGTCTCAGGGCTCCACAGTCTGTCAGGATCTAGATCTCTTCCAAAGAACATTTAGCAGTATTTTTGATCACACTTCCTCTGCTAAGGAAGCTTCCCGAGTCTTACTGCAGCTAAAACAGAACACTCGCCCAGTGATAGACTATGCCATTGACTTCCGAACCCTTGCAACAGACAGTGGGTGGAATATGCCTGCACAAGTGGATGCATTCATGAATGGGTTGTCGGAGGCTATAAAGGACAGACTTTCACCTTTTGAGTTACCTAGTGATCTAGAGACATTAATTACCAGGGCTATTCGTGTCGATAACAGGATAAAGGAAAAGGAAAGACACCAGGCTGCTGATCGTCCTCCCAATCACCAGGGGCGCTCCTCCGGGTCCTTCACACCGAAGAAGTCATCGTTCCCTGTCCATCGCTGGCCGGAGAAAACAGCGTCCTCTCAGCCGTCGGAGGAACCCATGCAACTAGAACGAACCAGGCTGACTCCGGAGCAGCGACAGCGCCGCCTGAAGGACGGAGCCTGCTTTTACTGCGGTCAACAAGGACACCGTCTGGCCGACTGCTCGGTAAAAGGGGGTGGCTCACCAGTGAAAAGGAGGACACTGGTGAGCCAATTCCCCTTTTCGGACTTACCTCCTCGACCTCTGACACAGGCCACCCTCACTCTGAATCAGCAAATTGTGACTCGGGGGGTTTTGATCGACTCCGGAGCCGACGAGAGTCTCATGGACTGGACTCTAGCTCGATCGTATAAGGTTAAATCTGTGCCCTTGTTGCAACCTATTGTGGCGAGCGCTTTAGATGGACGTCAGTTGTTTGAGATAACTCATCGTACAGAACCTGTCAAAGTCATGTTCAATGCTAACCATGTGGAGATAATGTCTTTTCACTTGTTTGACTCTGCTCAACATCCCTTGGTCTTTGGTTTCCCTTGGCTGCAGAAACACAATCCTCAGATTGATTGGGGATCTGGTAAGATCAGACGATGGGGGGTTGAGTGCACACAATCATGTCTTATTGAACCAGTGAACAAAGGGGTGAGTTACGGGAAGATCGGGGCGGTTTTGGGAATAAATGTTCTTAAATCTGAAGAAATAAAGATTTCTAATGATGATGATGACTATCCCGATCTGTTGAAGGTTCCACCCTGTTACCATGAACTGAAGGAGGTGTTCAACAAGTCCAGGGCCACCACCCTACCTCCTCATCGACCTTTCGACTGCGCTATCAACCTGCTGCCGGGGGCCCCTATTCCCAAGGGGCGACTGTACTCCATATCCGGCCCCGAGAGGAAGGCGATGGATGAGTACATTGAGTCCTCCCTGAGGACGGGCATTATTCGCCCGTCCTCCTCGGCAGCAGGCGTGGGGTTTTTCTTTGTGGGCAAGAAAGATGGGTCACTTCGTCCCTGCATAGATTACAGCTTCCTAAACGAGATTACGATCAAGAATCGTTACCCACTTCCTTTGATGTCTTCTGCTTTTGAACTGTTGCACAAAGCCAAAGTATTCACTAAACTAGACTTAAGGAATGCATACCATCTAGTGAGAATCAGAGAGGGGGATGAGTGGAAAACTGGGTTTAACACCCCTAACGGGCACTACGAGTATTTGGTGATGCCGTTCGGGTTAACCAATGCCCCCGCAGTCTTCCAAGCTGTTATGAATGAGGTCCTCAGGGAATTTCTCAATGAGTGTGTTTTTGTCTACCTTGATGACATTCTTATCTTCTCTCCAGACATACAGTCTCATGAGCGTCATGTCAAGTGTGTGTTGCAGAAGCTCTTAGCTAACCGTCTGTATGTGAAGGCCGAGAAGTGCGACTTCCACGCAGACACAATGTCCTTTCTGGGCTACATTATATCGGCCGACCACATCCAAATGGACCCTGGTAAGGTCAGTGCGGTGGCCGATTGGCCCACCCCCACTAACAGAAAGAAGGTGCAACAGTTTCTCGGATTTGCAAACTTTTACAGACGTTTTATTAGAGACTTCAGTGCTGTTGCTGCTCCTCTGCACTCTCTCACGTCTTCCAAGACCCAGTTCCAGTGGAATCCTCAGGCCGAAGCCGCCTTCCAGCGCCTCAAAACATTGTTCACCAACGCTCCTGTTCTGACCATCCCAGATCCCCAGAGACAGTTCATTGTGGAGGTGGATGCCTCCAACGAGGGGATTGGGGCGGTACTTTCCCAGAGAGCGGAGAAGGACAACCGGATTCATCCCTGCGCCTACCTGTCACGTAAGTTGACCCCCGCAGAAAAAAATTACGATGTCGGAAACAAAGAACTGCTGGCGGTCAGAGCCGCATTGGGGGAGTGGAGGCACTGGCTGGAGGGGGCCGAGCAGCCTTTTCTGGTATGGACAGATCACAAGAACCTGGAATACATCCGTAAAGCCAAGAGACTCAACTCACGTCAGGCCAGAGGGACTCTGTTTTTTAGTAGGTTCAACTTTTCTCTGTCTTACAGGCCCGGTTCCCAGAACACAAAACCAGACGCCCTGTCCCGACTTTATGACCCTGAACCTGATACCAGAGAACCCGAACCCATCCTGCCACTTAACCGTGTGGTAGGAGCGGTGTCTTGGCAGATCGAAACAGATGTGAAGCAGGCTAATGATGAGACTCCAGCACCGAGTGGCTGTCCTACTAAATGTTTGTTTGTTCCTGTGACATTGTGCCCCCAGGTAATCCACTGGGCTCACACGTCCCTGCTCACATGCCATCCAGGTGCCAAGAGAACTGTTTTTGTGGTTAAACAGCGTTTTTGGTGGCCTTCACTTGAGAAGGATGTAGCTGAATATGTGGCCGCCTGCCCTGTCTGTGCAAGGAGCAAGACCTCCAGACAAGCCCAAGCGGGCCTGCTGCACCCACTTTCAGTCCCTCGGAGGCCCTGGTCCCACATCTCCATTGACTTTGTTACTGGGTTGCCGGCCTCCAAAGGTAACACAACTGTCCTGACGGTGGTAGACCGATTTTCAAAGATGGTACATTTTATCGCTGTGGCCAAGCTCCCCTCTGCCAAAGAGACGGCAGAGGTAATGATGTCTCACGTTTTCCGTATCCATGGTTTCCCTACAGACATTGTCTCGGACCGAGGCCCTCAGTTTGTGTCCAAGTTTTGGAGTGAGTTTTGTTCCCTCATAGGTGCCACCGTCAGCCTGTCTTCTGGTTACCATCCGCAATCCAATGGCCAGACTGAGCGGATGAACCAGGAGCTCGAGACCTGCTTGCGCTGTCTGATGGCGCAGAACCAGACCACCTGGAGCGACCATCTCATCTGGGTCGAGTACGCACGCAACACGCTTCCTACGGCTGCCACGGGACTCACACCCTTCCAGTGTGCCTACGGCTACCAGCCCCCCTTGTTCTCGGCTTATGAGGGTGAGGTGACGGTGCCTTCTGCCCACGCCATGATCCGACGCTGTCGCCGAATCTGGGACGGAGTTCGGAGGGTTCTACTCCGGGGTCAGTCCCGGATGAAAGCGGCAGCCGACCGCCACCGCAGATCCGCTCCGCATTATCGCCCAGGCCAGAAGGTATGGCTGTCTACAAAGGACTTGCCACTTCACGTCCACGCCAGACAGCTGGCTCCAAGGTTCGTGGGTCCATTTCCCATTTCGAAAGTCATTAACCCTGTTTCGGTCCGTCTACAACTCCCCAGGTCATTAAGGGTTCACCCTACATTCCACGTCAGCAAAATAAAACCGGTCAAGGAAAGTGCACTCGTGCCCGCCTCCAAGCCTCCTCCACCCCCCCCGCTCGTCGACGGTGGTCCGGTCTACACAGTTAAGGCACTTCTTGCAGTCCGCAAGAGAGGTCGCGGTCGCCAGTTTCTGGTCGACTGGGAAGGCTACGGTCCTGAGGAGAGGTGCTGGATTCCTGCCAGCTTCATTTTGGACAAAACTTTGATCAAGGACTTTGACAAGACTCATCCTGACCAGCCTGGACCGTCAGGAGTCGGTCCTAAAGGGGGGGTACTGTAATGTCCCGTCAGATCTGTTAGTCTTGTGTCATGCTCTGTGTTTAGATTCTCATTTCAGGTCCCTTGACTTCCTGCCATTGTAATTGTCAGCCCCGCCTTGATTGTTTCCACCTGTGTGCCCTTACCTCATGTATATATGGTCCACGCCTCCCTTTGTCCTGTGCCAGTTCGTATTGTGATTCATGTGCTCTCGGTCGTAGTATAGCTAGTAAGTAATTTTTGTAACTAATGTTTTTGTAGCTGAGTAAGTTTAGAGTTTTTGGTTCGAATCGCAGTGTTCTTTAATGTGAAAATTAAAGAACGCCTTTATTTTCCCCAAATTGACTCTTGTGTGTATGTCGTGCGTTTGAGTCCAGTTCCTGTGTGCCCCAGAGCATAACAGAACGAACTGGCCATAATATGGACTCAGCCGACTCTAAGATTTGGAAATCAGCCCTTGCCAACCAGGGCACTAAGATCCAGCACCAGGAGGAGCAGCTGCGCTCAGTCAGTCACGGGGTGCGCGAGCTGAACGATAGACAAGGCGAGTTCCAGTCATCAGTGACGACCCAGATTAACCACCTCGCTGTACAACTCCATCAGGTTCTGGCTCGTCTCGACCCAACCTCGGCAGCTTCTCCACTGGCTCACGTTGAACCTTCAGCCGGCCATCCACCTGCTGTTCCGGCCACACCAGCGAACCCCACGCTGATTCTACGCCTGGCTTCACCAGATAAGTTCTCTGGAGACTCGGAGAATTGTAGATCATTCCTTGTACAATGTGATCTCCACTTCAAGCATA
>NW_027603216.1:0-19000 GCF_053455715.1 Rhinoraja longicauda
CATCACGCCCTCTGCCGCAGACTCCCTTACCCATTCACACAATCAGACAGAGTAGGCGACAAATCATCATCCGCGATCATTTTCAAAATCGACGCACAGCAAGGCCGCGTCGTCCGCCTCTTACTCTCTCCCCATACATTTACTGCTGTGTGGCCAGATCTTGCTCCAACTCCATTTACAAGAGTGTAGATAATTACACCATGGTCGGCCGGATCTCACAAGGAGATTGAGAACTTCGTAACATGATGTCAAAACAACAGCCTCTTCCCCCATGAGAGAAAGACGAAAGAGCTAGATATTGGATTTATGGAGAGAGGTGGAGTTCATGAACCAGTCTGCATCAATGGTGCTGAGTTAGAAACTAGGTGGACAGGTAGATGTGTTGAAAGAGAGCACGGGAATGAGAATTAAAATAAATTGGAAAAGTCGTCCTTCGGACCAATATCTCACAAGGTATCACCTAAAAAAACATAATTCAACCCGCTGCAGAAAGACTAAAAGAATGACGATTTGTTAAAGATGGTACAAATTAACGATTGACTTGAGAGCGAGTGCATTGGATCACAGTAATTATAAACAGCTATGTTTTTGTTATGCTTTGTGCAATATTTCTGTCACATATTCAGACTCTTTCACAATCTCGGTAAACTTGATTGTTCATATAATCATAGATATCCCCTCAGATTTTAATTGCACATGATACTTGCAAAACTGAAGAGAATGTGCACATTGAACCTATTGGAGCAGCTAATGAAGAGATTTCAAAATAAACCGCAATAAAGCGTCTACAAAAACTTTTAAACCGATGTTTCATGTATTGACGATTTCAACTGATGAAATATGTGTCTACAGGTTAACATTTTAACAATGACGACGGGCATGAAACAAACAACCTAATTAACGTGATCGTGATTGAATAGTACCAATCACCTTGCATGTTGATTCCTCCCTCGAGGTTTCTGTAAAGTATAAGTAAGAACTAAATTTGACATCGGGAGTTCCGACTAGAAAGGAATCTTCCAACTAAATATGGAAAAGCCGGCACTCCTGAAGACCAAGAGTATTTATTATCCTATCCTTGCAATCATTGGTGTCCCAGGTAGGTGAGCCATGCAATGGTTTTACAGATATACGTTGATATGCTAACAGAAGATATGAAACATCATAGCAAATATATCTGAAAAGATTAGTTTTCTATGAAATTATTAATACAAACAGCGTACTGTAAAAATAATGCTTCTCGCTACCTGATCCGAAGTGTTATGCTTAGCTCACTAATGTACGGGAGCTAACAATCATGTGAAAAAATTATTGAATTTCTTTGACGGTAAATTATTTGTACACGTTATATAAGTAATATAATATTTTATATATTTAATATCAGTTAAGTCAATTGGACACAACAAGCTTTCCTTCCGCTCCTCATACACGGTCTACCTAACACTGTCCTATTGCACGCTTCTCAAAAGGGGTCTGCATATAAATGCAGTGGTTCAAGCTCTTTCTGTTTTCATTCTATTCAGTTGATTTTGCGTAGCTTCATTATGCGAAGAACAAGTAAACGTACGGCGGCTTGCTGCCGAGCATTATTGATCGTAGCTGATTTTAACTGTAGACTTCACGGTCGAAATACAAAAAAAAAAACGTTTGTCGGATTCTCAGTATTCTAGAGCTCTCCCCAAAGAATGTCAATCATGCAAGATAGTCCCTGCACATGCGATGATCGCAGATACCTCCATCTGCCTGATAACATATCGCGAAATAAAACATGCAAGTAGAGGGGATCTACCGGTGAGTATCCATAAAACCGACGTCTTTTTATTTCCACTGTGAATCCTCAACTAAATTAGTTCATGGATAATTGAGGCTGAGCACCATGGTTTATTTTGAAGCTTTGTAACATTTAATTACAATTTGCACAAATTGAAACTCTCCTGATTTGACTTACCAGTTTGAATAGCCGTGATTTGCCCTTCAGATAATGTGTACATTTAATCTATTGATGAATATATTACTTGTGCCTATTACTGAAATAAACGATGATAATTTGTTATAAATAGCACAGAACACTGGAAAGAAGACATCAGAATACTGTAATGCACAACGGAGAAAGCAAATTCGCCGTTGCATTTCAGGGAGGTTTAACTTTTACATTCAGTAGACATTCAAGAAGAAAGGTAACACCTGTTGCTTTTAGATTTTTCTGTCAGATTTAATCGCTACCATTTTTGTTTTTGTCGCCGAGATGGGATTAATGTGTTGAGAATTCATCTGCAGACTGTGAAGGGTTGTGTAGCGGAGATTATGGCATGCTCCAGGTTTAGTAGTTTGGGTCGATGTGTTGCATGGTAGTGCTTTCACGAAATTTTACATGTATCCGGAAATCCAGAGGCACGACGCATAATCATTTCCAAGGGCAATCTCACTCTTTACTCATGGTGTTGTTTAATAGTGTAGATATGGTTATTGGACATTATTGAGCTGAGAGGGCATTTAAGTTCGAATTCAATCCATCAGACCTACAGCAACCACAGCTCGAGACATTTCATCGTGTTGCTTCTTTATATGTTTGCATATTTGCATGTTTTCGAGATTACCAAAAGTGAACGCAAACCTCTCCTAGTGCACGTATTGTCAGAAGTCCACCAGAGTTGTTCCGGGGATGGGCGCGCAGGGTAAGGCTGGGCCTTACATTTATGTTTCCGAGTGGATTCGCCTTGCAAGATAGAGGGTGATCCCACGTATTCATGGCTTTGCAAACTGCAAATCTTTAGCGGGATGATGCTAACCTGTCAGTCAGTGCAATGAGTCGGGATGTAAATGCGTGGAAGGCCGATCTGTGAACCTATTGGCAAGTTGTGCCTCTGCGGTTCAGATATGCTGCCCGGTTTTTCTTGGCTCAAGAATCAACTGTCTACCATCTGTGATTGACTGAATTTCAAAGCATCAGGACACCACCGAGGGGACCTTGCGGACTGATGACGAAGTTTCTGTCGTTCAGTTCTGTATTGACAGAACACGAGTGTTTACAATTGGAACAAAGAATAGAGAGTATGAGCACAATTTGTATCCGCCACCGATGTAATGCCATACAGCCAGATAACAAAAGGTAGCGTGACAAAATTATTTGAATATGGTCCTAGTCAATGTGGCGACAGTAATTAAAGCAAGTGATTGCCCTTCCATTTCTCAATATGTTTGAATTATTTGGCACATGCCTAAGATGTTTAAACGAAATCATTTGTTTTAATGCTGATGTGTTTCATTATTTAGTGTGTTAAATCTATTCCAATATTTTCTTGCTTGCCTTGAGCCTTTGGAGGTATTTCACACAAAAACTGTCGATATCTGTTGAGTATCAAAGGTTGTCCGGCTTTTCCAAAGTCACGACCTCGGTCCGTGCTACATGTGCCGAATTAATGTATGAATTAATTCCGTGGCGGATATCACACGTAAGCCTGCTTGGTCCGCCATATCGGAACTAAAACGTGCGTACGTCGAGTCTAAGGGGAGAGAAATGGACAGTAGGCGACTATGAAAATTTTAAAGATTATCCTCTGCTAGTTTATTACATTTGAGGAAAGGAATGAGAAATACCAGAAGTGTGTATGCTTAGGAGGGAAACAATTTACATACAGCTGCGAGCTCTAAACGTCACATTTACACATAAGATGCGAAAATCACACGTATGTGGTTATCAGTGGGGAGGCGCGTGTGCGACGGTATCCACGAGAAAAATTAATGTAACATGAGTGCCAAACACGTGAAAATTAAAATCTGAAATGAATAAGCATCCTTGGTCGTCGGGTACCCACCTGCAAATGACCTCTGGACTTCAGGACAGGCAGGCTCCTGCCACGTAGACCTGGTTATAACATCTCCACAAGGCTGGTTCACAACACTGCTACTGCTCGGGGCTGTGTGCTCAGTTCATGCTCTATTCCGTATACATCCATGCGTGTTTGACCATGTACGACGTTCACACGGTCTTTATGTTAGCCGATGATACTGACGGGAACTTCGACAAGAATGATGAGACGAAATAGAGGAAGGAAATCCGGAACAAAGTGTCAATAATTCAGGACACCTATCTGGCCGTTAACATTTATGCGACACAGTTGCGTTTCAACCAAAAGAAGCGAAGAGGACAGAACATCGCCCCATCTCATCTCTAGATGTGTTCAACATTTCATGTTCTGTGGCATTAATATCACCAGAACCATAGCTGGTCTCTTCGTGGAGATGCGGTAACAAGAAAACGCATCAGCATATATTCGGCAAGTCCACGAGTATTCTCTGCAAACCAGGCAGATGCGCTGAACACAGTATTTCCACGGATTCGTTCTCAAGCAGGTAGGCAAAGCCACAGTCTTTAAATGCCTGATCATGCAGAGGGTGGTGAAACATTGAAAAATCTGCCACAGAGTTGCCGTTTTCTTCAGTCCAACGGGCATGCTAGATGGCTGCTGCCCAGACCATTGCGTTATCCCTCTTTTTGCCTTCTGTAACGTCTATATTTAATGAAAGATTCTTCTCCACTGCTATCAATCTCCTTAATCACACCACTTTCAGGGAGGTAGCGCCAAATGTCCTTGCTCTTAACTCTCCATTATTCTGTTATCTCGTTATTGTTACTTAGTGTTTACTTTTGCAATTCATCAAGCTGAATTACTATTTTTGTATCATTGTGACGTTTTAAATTCGGTCGGTGGTACATTTTTATTGCTTTTACCCTTACCGTACGCTATTATCTGTGTGAGCTACATGATTTCACTGCATCCAGTTTCTTTGACATCAACGTAATGTGAACCGGTGGTATTTCAAGAATACCTCATAGCCGTTCAAAGCCGTTCATATCCGCTTCCGATAAAGCCGTGATATTTTGGTCGCCTGTTGATATTCACTGAACTGACAAACTGCTTCGATAATATGTCGCACATAATATCCACATAATCCTTTGAAAACCGCAGCATATTTATAAAAATAACTTTATATTTTGCAAGGAGCAGTAAACATGAGGGGGTTTCAGTTTGAAATATTTTCACCATTAGAATGTTAGCTCGATGACCAAATCTTTTTATATTAAGTGAGCATCAGATCTGCTCCAACTGTAAACCTGGGTGATATATTTTGGTATTCCAGTCGTAAAGGCAAGAAAAATACGTACACGCATGACAAATTGAGGCAAATTAGTATATATTTCACGGGTTATTTCTCGTTCGTAATGCAATTTTCTTCTTTTGTTTGCAGCAAATTTGATGGCAATCCTTATCCTGTCGTCTGGAAAGTGCGGCCTAACTAGATGTGTCATCCAGTATTTGAAATCAATGGCGGTAGCCGATCTGCTAGTACTGGTTTTCAGTGCAATTCTGTATGAGATTAAAGAGGCATATTTTCCACATTCATTCCTCAATTACACCCCCATTTGCAGTCTTGTTATTGCACTTAATTATTTTTCGCTCGATTGTTCCGTCTGGCTGACTGTCACTTTTACATTCGATCGATTTGTTGCTATATGTTGCCAATCGTTACGTACAAAATATTGTACCTTGGAGACTGCATTGAAGGTAATAACAGCGGTGTTTATGTTCAGCGTTTTACAAAATATTCCAGTCTACTTTGTATTTGAACCGCGGGAAGTAATTAATGAGGTGCCATGGTCCTGTTATGTAAAATCAAGTTTCTACACATCACCCACGTGGATCGCGTATTTATGGTTTGAAACACTCTTAACTCCATTTGCGCCATTTGCGTTGATCATTCTGCTCAATTCCTTGACCATAAAGCATATTATCATGGCCAACAGAGTCCGGAGCAAACTCAGAGGGAGTAATAGAGAGGCGTGTCAGACTGACCAAGAGACTGAGAACAGAAAGAAATCGATCATTTTACTCGTTGCAATATCTGGAAACTTTATTTTCTTATGGATGGTAAACCTCGTGTGCTTCATCTGTGTACAGTTTACAGATAATCAATTTTTGGCAGCAGATTACGACGACCCTTTCACCATTGCGGAACATAGTGGCTTTATGCTAAGGTATTTGAGTACTTGCACAAACACTTTCATTTATGCTGTTTCTCAGAGACACTTCAGAGAGGAAATGAAACATGTAATTTCACGTCCCTTTCTTGTCATTGCTAACATATTCAAACGTTGGAAATAGGTTTAACACAAAGGGAATTTCATGCAAAAATGTTGATAAGTGATAATTTGAGAGGCACCCATACATTACTGTAACAGGTAATAACTATCGTCGTGGTATCCCTTTCCACAATTTATTGGGATCTACCCCCCCCCTATTTTGTCCCCATGAAACAATAATAAACCAAAGTGATATTTTTGAAATATAGTGTAGGTCATTGAAGTATTATATTTGTTTCAATTTACTGATCCCATTTATGGCGAGAACTTAGTTTGAAGTTCATTGTCTGTCATCAGAACCAGAAAATCGTTCAAATCAGTATAATATGGTCTGTTATAAATCGGGCGGAATTAAACATAGAAGGATTTTTCTAAAACGATCCGTGGGGCCTGACGGACGCCAAGGTTGACTGAAAATATAAATGATGTTCCTTCCCACTGAGCTATTGTGAGCTTTTAAAAACGATTTCGTCCAGCCTTAAACACAGTTCCTCTTGTTTTTAACTTTCAATTGTGCATGTGCCTCTTACAAATTCATTTTATTGTGTCAGGTCTTCCCGGTTCTCCCATTTCTCGGCACAATACATTTTGCCTTCTTTACCCCATAAGTATTTGATTTCGCAAAATGCATCACTTCGCATATCTTGGCACGTGCCAAAGATACGTCAAGGTTTCTATCTGTTCGTTATTCAGCTGCAGCCTCAGCTAATTTTCCACGCGGTCCACAACATCCATATTGTTCCTGTCATTCTGAAACTTAGTAATGATATATTCAACATTCGCACCGAATGAGTAATTGATATGAAAAAGAAAACAAAGATCCAACAATCCAACGATGTTCGCATATTTTCTAATGAGATAATAAATCTTTCACCAACACTACGGGGCCGTTATCACCAAAATGGCAAAATTGTTTTTACCTTCCTGTGAATTAAATAGAGCACCGCTCTAAATTGTGGGATCAGTAATATCCATTTAGGCATTGTTTACTGCCTTCATCCATATTATTATCCATATTATTATCCATATTATCAAATCACATTTGTGAAGAGTTCTCTCGCACAATTACGTGCTGACTATTCCTGATGAAAAATTGTTTCAGATTTAACTTTTCTTGGACCATAAGACTTTCAAGCATTCGAATAAAATTAGGTTACTCGACCTGTTGACTGCCAGTCGATCGTGACGTATCTATTTTTTCCTCTCAACCGCATTCTCCTTGTTTCTCTCGGTTATTTTCGACGTTCTTACTGATCAAAGCCATATGGATCGGTGTATAAAGCACCCTTTGTCCTGACCTCTACATCCATTTGTGGCAAGGACTTTCACATATGCACAGGGACTTCCAAGTGCACTCCATACCGTGATATGATCCATAATAGATTTTTTAAAACTTGTGTTCCCAAGCTACAACATCATTAAAGGTTTACACAGTTGCCGGAAAGGAAAGCGAAAATGACTGTGTAGGAATAAAAGAAAAAAGTAGAAGCAACAACCCTGACAATTTCTCCACCCGAACATTGCCTGTTGCTCGTCCCACAGATATTGTTTCTCCAGCATTTACTGTTTTCAGTTCAGATCGGCACATTTGTTACTTGATATTCAACTGACTATCTGACTGAAGGTGGCAATTGTATAGTTTCTCTAACTGCGACTCTCAAACTAGTATTAATTAAAGAATAAGTTGTGTAAAAGTATCTGATGAATAGATTGCGTGAAAGGATCATAATGATTAAAGGAAAGCGATTAAATTGCCGTCAGTGCCCATTATTGTGGGCTATTTTTTTTCACTGCGAGTTTTAAGCTACTGCGTCTTATGATTGTACTGTTGACCGGAATGTGTCTGGCTGTCGTAAAATTAGAAGGAGCAAACATAAAAAATACTTGGTAAAGTGTATTCAAATGACGCATTGTCGTGTATGCTATCAATAGACAATAGACAATAGGTGCAGGAGTAGGCCATTCAGCCGTTCGAGCCAGCACCGCCATCCAATGCGATCATGGCTGATCACTCTCAATCAGTACCCCGTTCCTGCCTTCTCCCCATACCCCCTCACTCCGCTATCCTTAATAGCTCTATCCAGCTCTCTCTTGAAAGCATCCAACGAACTGGCCTCCACTGCCTTCTGAGGCAGAGAATTCCACACCTTCACCACTCTCTGACTGAAAAAGTTCTTCCTCATCTCCGTTCTAAATGGCCTACCCCTTATTCTTAAACTGTGGCCCCTTGTTCTGGACTCCCCCAACATTGGGAACATGTTTCCCGCCTCTAATGTGTCCAATCCCCTAATTATCTTATATGTTTCAATAAGATCCCCCCACATCCTTCTAAATTCCAGTGTATACAAACCCAATCGCTCCAGCCTTTCAACATAGACAGTCCCGCCATTCCGGGAATTAACCTAGTGAACCTACGCTGCACGCCCTCCATAGCAAGAATAACCTTCCTCAAATTTGGAGACCAAAACTGCACACAGTACTCCAGGTGCGGTCTCACCAGGGCCCGGTACAACTGTAGAAGGACCTCTTTGCTCCTGTACTCAACTCCTCTTGTTATGAAGGCCAACATTCCATTGGCTATCTTCACTGCCTGCTGTACCTGCATGCTTCCTTTCATTGACTGATGCACTAGGGCGCCCAGATCTCGTTGAACTCCCCCTCCTCCTAACTTGACACCATTCAGATAATAATCTGCCTTTCTATTCTTACTTCCAAAGTGAATAACCTCACACTTATCTACATTAAACTGCATCTGCCATGTATCCGCCCACTCACACAACCTGTCCAAGTGACCCTGCAGCCTTATTGCGTCTTCCTCACAATTCACACTACCCCCCAGCTTAGTATCATCTGCAAATTTGCTAATGGTACTTTTAATCCCTTCGTCTAAGTCATTAATGTATATCGCAAATAGCTGGGGTCCCAGCACCGAACCTTGCGGTACCCCACTGGTCACTGCCTGCCATTCCGAAAGGGACCCATTTATCCCCACTCTTTGCTTTCTGTCTGTCAACCAATTTTCTATCCATGTCAGTACCCTACCCCCAATACCATGTGCCCTAATTTTGCCCACTAATCTCCTATGTGGGACCTTGTCGAAGGCTTTCTGAAAGTCGAGGTACACCACATCCACTGACTCTCCCCTGTCAATTTTCCTAGTTACATCCTCAAAAAATTCCACTAGATTTGTCAAGCATGATTTCCCCTTCGTAAATCCATGCTGACTCGGAATGCTCCTGTTACTGCAATCCAAATGCTCAGCAATTTCGTCTTTTATAATTGACTCCAACATCTTCCCCACCACTGATGTCAGACTAACTGGTCTATAATTACCCGTTTTCTCTCTCCCTCCTTTCTTAAACAGTGGGATAACATTTGCTATCCTCCAATCCACAGGAACTGATCCTGAATCTATAGTACATTGAAACATGATCTCCAATGCTTCCACTATTTCTAGAGCCACCTCCTTAAGTACCCTGGGATGCAGACCATCAGGCCCTGGGGATTTATCAGCCTTCAGTCCCATCAGTCTACCCAAAACCATTTCCTGCCTAATGTGGATTTCCTTCAGTTCCTCCATCACCCTAGGTTCTCCGGCCCCTAGAACATTTGGGAGATTGTGTGTATCTTCCTCAGTGAAGACAGATCCAAAGTAACGGTTTAACTCGTCTGCCATTTCTTCGTTCCCCATAATAAATTCCCCTGCTTCTGTCTTCAAGGGACCCACATTTGCCTTGACTATTTTTTTCCTCTTCACGTACCTAAAAAAACTTTTGCTATCCTCCTTTATATTATTGGCTAATTTACCCTCGTACCTCATCTTTTCTCCCCGTATTGCCTTTTTAGTTAACTTTTGTTGCTCTTTAAAAGAGTCCCAATCCTCTGTCTTACCACTCTTCTTTGCTATGTTATACTTCCTCTCCTTAATTTTTATGCTGTCCCTGACTTCCCTTGTCAGCCACAGGTGTCTCTTACTCCCCTTAGAGTCTTTCCACCTCTTTGGAATAAATTGATCTTGCAACCTCTGCATTATTCCCAGGAATACCTGCCATTGCTGTTCTACCGTTTTCCCTGCTAGGGCCTCCTTCCAGTCAATTTTGGCCAGCTCCCGCCTCATGCCTCTGTAATCCCCTTTGCTATACTGTAATACCGACACTTCCGATTTTCCCTTCTGCCTTTCCATTTGCAGAGCAAAACTTATCATGTTGTGATGACTGCCTCCTAATGGCTCTTTTACCTCTAGTCCCCTTATCAGATCAGGATCGTTACACAACACTAAATCCAGAATTGCCTTCTCCCTGGTAGGCTCCAGTACAAGCTGTTCTAAAAATCCATCTCGAAGGCACTCTACAAACTCTCTTTCCTGAGGTCCATTTCCAACCTGATATTCCCAATCTATCTGCATGTTGAAATCTCCCATAACCACCGTAGCATTACATTTTTGACACGCCAATTTTATCTCCTGATTCAACTTGCACCCTATGTCGAGGCTACTGTTTGGGGGCCTATACATAACTCCCATTAGGGTCTTTTTACCCTTACAATTTCTCATTTCTATCCATACTGATTCAACATCTCCTGATTCTATGTCACCCCTTGCAAGGGAATGAATATCATTCCTTACCATCAGAGCAACCCCACCCCCTCTGCCCACCTGTCTGTTTTTTCTATACGTTGTGTACCCCTGAATATTAAGTTCCCAGCCCTGGTCCTCTTATAGCCATGTTTCAGTGATCCCTACAACATCATACTTGCCCATGACTAACTGAGCCTCAAGCTCATCCACTTTATTTTTTATACTACGCGCATTTAAGTACAACACTTTAACTTCTGTATTTACCTCCCCTCTCACATCGGTCACAATTGGCCCTGCCCTTAATTTCTTTTCCCCTCTAGCACTTCTGTTCCCATTCTTCCGAGAGTCTTTTGCAATATCTCCTGTATTCCCTTTAACCTCATCTTCATATTCACAATTTGTTAACCCCTCCCCCCCACTACTTAGTTTAAAGGCACAGGTGTCACACTAGCAAACCTGCCTGCCAGAATGTTTGTCCCCCTGCTGTTAAGATGTAACCCGTCTCTTTTGTACAAGTCACCCCTAGCTCAGAAGAGATCCCAGTAGTCCAGAAATCTAAATCCCTGCTCTCTGCACCAGCCCCTCAGCCATAAATTCATACCCTCTATCTCTCTGTTCCTGGCCTCACCAGCACGAGGTACCGGTAGCAGTCCAGAGATAACCACCTTCGACGTCCTACTTCTCAGTGTTTTTCCCAACTCTCTAAACTCCCGCTGTAGCACCTCCTTCCTCTTCCGCCCGACGTCATTCGTGCCCACGTGCACAACGACTTCAGGTTGATCGCCTTCCCTCACTAGGATTTTCTGAAGCCGCACCTATGTTTCTTGTCCGTGAACACTTGATTCATTTAGAGGATGCGTTCGCTCTAATGTACAATGATCTATCGCTTGACATTGCAACAACTGGCAAGATCCGTTCCATGTGATTATGACGGCAGTTATTTAATCTCACAAAAGTTTATAAATATCGACATCAATAAAGCTTTATCGAAAGGTTGGCTGATCAGACTAGAAAAATAATCTATGTGGCAGTCGTGCATACAATTCGCTTCATGTATTATCGTCAAGAATATAACTATTTCGCTGGGGTGATACAAGAAGATATCAGGTTATATTGAATAGACGGCATCTGAATATTATAATAGAAATGCCATATGCGTTCTTTGCAGACCATAATTGTTATCTCGTATAAAGGTATTAAAAATCGAAATTATTGTTCAAAATTGAAGATATTTCCAAGAGAAATATCATTGCAATAATGTTAGCATCCGTTCTGAAATCTTTAACATAATATTTGCAGCAAGGAAAAAGGAAACGTTGTGTTCATGATGGATGACCTCTTTCTTTCGTAAACGTAGTTTTCCCACTGCTGTCATGCGTGGATCCTCACCCACATCTCCTCTGCGTCTTGCAATTATGCTCTCTCTTCCCTTGCCTCCGCACGGAACTAATAAAGAGATCCCCCGGTCCTTTGCCTTCACATCACCAGCCTCCCAATTCAACACATTATTCTCCATTCCCCGCCCCCCAACACACACACCTTCCCATCCCAAATGTCTCTTGCCATTTGTAAAGACCGCTCTCTCTGCAACTCCTTGGTTTATTCATCACGGCGCACCCAAACCACCCTCTCTACAGATACCTTCCCCTGCATCACAGGAGATGTAGCACCTGTCAGTATACCTCAGGCCTTACATCCGTCCAAGGACACCAGTAGTCCTATGTGAGAGAGATGTTCACGTGCACCTCCACTGACGTCACCTGCTGCTTTTTGTGCTCCCGCTATGGACTCCCATACTTCGGCGAGACTAAAGGTTGTTGAAGCGAACATTTCACCGAATACTTGCTCTCGGTCAGTGAGATCGTCCACCATATTCCAGTGACTAAACAATATAACTCGTTTTTTTTCCATTGCCACACGCATTCGTGTACCTGGCCTCCTCCATTGTCAGGCCATACGTAAGCTGATGGAACACCATCTCATAATCCGCTTGTGTATTGTACAGATTAACGGTGTTAACACGGAACCGTTTAATAATTAGTAACTAACCGGAACAACGACTCCCACTTTCTACCTTCACCCTCCAACCCCTCTTCAATGTGCCCCAACTGCATTCGAAGGAATGTCTCCCCTCGCTCCACGTGAAACCATCTGCCAATCACCCCCCTTTACCTATCCAACTGCCATGCCAGACTTTGTCCCACCCTCACCTCTCTATCAGCTTTCTACCCAGGCACAAGCACGATCTGTGTGAACAATTCCCTAACCTGAAGAGTTAACGAACCACGTTCTCCATAAATACTGTACGACGCCGTAAATTACAACAGCAATTTGGATCTACAACATCTACAGTTTCTTGCATCTTCATATGTGTGAATATATTGGACTAGTAGTTAACTCGTGCTAAACTGAATCCCGATATAGCACCACCTTCCCTGATAATTTTGACCGTACACGCCAATTCATCTTCCGTTTTATGCATCGCCCATCTCTATCTCGGGTAATAGGATTGCTGCACACCAATTTCCACCTTGAACGTACTTCTCAACTTTTTATCTATTCTCCCAATTCATCACGCTCTGTCACATTTGATCTGATGATGGTCCTTCGCATAATATTGTTCACGGTATGACGTTGCCCACCGCTTCCACATCAACCATCTGTCACCCTGGCACACTTAGACCAAGTTGTCCCACTTGGTCCATCCAGGTGCTACAAACAAGAGACAACTAAGCTACAAACTCGAAAGTCGTTGTGATGTAAGAAGAAGTCGGAGCATCCAGGGGAAACCCACGCAGTGACATGAAGACTGAGCAAATTCCAGACAGACATCATCGAGATGAATGTCAAACTTGGGTCAAGAGCGCGATAAGCCAGCAGTTCTCTTCCGCCCATTACTCATCTCACCCACTGTAGCTCTGCCGCTCCACCCCCCCGTCCCCCTCCCCCCGTCCCCCTTGGCGTGAATGTCCAAACGTAATCGTACGCACTTAACAGTTCACGTTAAATAATTATGTCAGCATCAATGCGATACCGCCACAGAGCTAGTTTCGCCACCCTGTCATTTCAGCATTCGGAACGAACCATTCACACTACAAATCACCGATTCACTCTTTCATCACCAATCAGTTTGCTTCCAAGGAAAAGTTGGTATGAAATCGTATGATCCGCCACGGCTGTTCTTTTACCTCTCCTCTTTCCAACAGTTAAGTACTAACAAACCCCTTGCCTGCAAAACCATGACTAACTTGTACTTTTTTTTGTAAATTCGGGTTAACAACTTCGGTGCCAACGGTGTTGTCTGATCTGCACTGGAAATATCAAAGATAGATTCAGTAGTCCCTTTTCAGAACTCATGGGGAAGATGAAACTCGGATTCCATTGACTTTCATTTCTCTACCCTGAACCCAGTCAGTGCTCTGTTCATTTGGCCGCAGGCATTGTTCCTGATGTCATTTTTGCAACAAAAAATACACGCTTTATTCCTGGCAAAATATAACGCTTTCATTGACATCAACGAAATATTCCACAGTCATATTGGAACAAACCAGGCGAGGTAATTAGCATCTCCCATTTCACTCTCAATATGCTTACCCGCACGACATGTTTTGCCTGGCTTTCCAAAGATGTCAGGAGCTCCCTTTCAATTTGAACGTTCTGCGGGCATATTCTTGTGACTCTTGCAATACGTCATTAATTGCCATTGCTCGTAACATTTTCCATATTCCTCTCCATCTGGCTCTATCTCCAATCAGATGAGCCATGACTCACAAGCCTGGAGCGCCATTATCATCTCATATCACCTCTTTGGTGGCCCTCGGACTATTCTTGATCGAACTTTGCTGGCTTTACCTTGCACCAAACGTTATTGCCCTATCACGCATCAATATATGGTAAATGGATCGATTGTAATCATGTATTGTTTTTCAGCTGACAGGTTAGCACGCAACAAAACATTTTCACTGTACCTCGGTACACGTGACAATAAACTAAAACGAAAGGTCCGTCTGTGAGTCTTTCCTGCTCCTCATTTTATCATAATCTTTCCACGCTGAATAGATTCGCGTTTCGGGCTACTATGGAGCATCAAATATGCATGTGTTCCAATGAGCTTTCTATGATGCATTGTCCTCGGATATTGCATGACATGAGAGTATTCTCAGCAGTTTCCGTTTTCACTCAAGAACCGATGTTCCCACTGATAAATGGAAGAACCCTCCCCCTTCCCAATCTCGCTCTCCCACTCACACACATACACACACTCGCGCACACATGTTAAGTTGGTGTGAAAAATACTTTCTGTTAAAATAACCACACATTTAGTGAAATATTTATTTCAAGTAAAACAAATCGCGATATAGTGCCTGTGATTTGGATATGCTTTTTCAGGATAAGAATATGTATGGCATTAATGTAAACAGGAACAACGCCAATATATTAAGCATTGTAAATTTTGGTCTGTGCATCGCTAATTAAAATTCCTGTTGAATGTGCATATGTCCCCTGAGTTTATGAAGCTGTGTCGTTTACTTCAATAATTTCGAAATAAAGACAAAAGGCCGTTTAATAATTTTCTTCATTTCATCTCTGAAGTTTCGTTGGGACGCAGCGTAAATGAAGGTGTTTGTACAAGTGCTTAAAACTCTTAACTGGAATCCAGTTTCTTCTGCAACGGCGAATGGGTCTCTGTAATCAGATTTCATTAGTCGATTATCGGTAAAATGTAGAGCAACAAAGCAAGCAAGATTTACCGTCCACAACAGAAGGAAGCTGCCGGATATCGCGAGTAGTAAAATGATCGATTTCCTTCGGTTCTCAATTTCTTGATCCATCCGGCATTTCTCACTTTCATTTCCCCGTAGTTTGCTTCTGATTCTGTTAGCCCGTATAATATGACTTACAGTTAAGGCGTTGAACAAGAAAATCAAAACAAATGGTAGAAATGGTGTTAAGATTGTCTCTAACCACAAGAATGCAGCCCAGATAGGTAAAGTATAGAAGCTTGATTTTACAGTGCAGAACCAGGGCACATTGTCAATTACTTCACGTGGTTCAAGTAAGAAGAAGACTGGCATATTTTCAACAATGCACAATAAACAAACAATCGTTATAACCGTTGTTGAATTTTTTTTAGTGCAATACTTCGTTTTTAACGGCTGACAACAAATAGCAACAAATCGATCAAAGGTAAAGGCCACAGTCAACCATACGGAACAATCAATAGCAATATAAATTAAGGTCATATTGAGACGACAGATCGGAGTGTAATGTAGGACTGAACGTGGAAAAAACGCATCATTAATCTCAAAAAGAATTGGACCAAATATCAGATGCATAAGGTTCGCTGCCGCCATCCATACTAGATATCGGGTGATGCATATGGAGAGACCACACTTTCCAGTGGACAGGATGGAGATTGTCAATATATTACCTGCAAAGAATAAAGGGAATTGCATTAAAACGTACCTTGTGTCGCGACCAATCGAATTTATATTGTCTTTCTTCCACATATTGCATTCTTTCCATTGCTCATTTATCCTCATTCTCCTTAAATCTATGGAATGAATAATGACCAGGAGACGATTTTCTAACTCAAGCCTATTTCCCCGAATTTATGCATGAAATGGGGCTATTGCGGAAAGCATCGCAATTTGGGATTGTTTTTTTCTTTGATATTTCCTCTGGAACAATCATTGCGTTTTCCATCTGCAGAAAATTAACTGTGCTGGCGTGAATCGACTGTGAGAATGATGAGAATGATAAGTAAAGTAGCCGATGTCCATTAAGTATTTCTATCACAGGTCATGTTGTGTTGTATTGCAGATTAATTTCTAACTTTAAAGCTGCGTGTTTTAGAAAATCTTATACAATCGATAATATTTATTAGCATTTTATTTGTAAATCAATCATCATGTTTAAAATATCCTCGGTATGTTCTCACATTACTATAATACAGTAACATCTACCAGGCGTTTTTTCTAAACAAACCGAACAAGTGCTGCACAACAAATTGTTATGTCGGCCTTTGAAATATTCTGCAAGTATAATCGAGAAATGAGTGTGAGAAATGTGTTGTGTTAACGTAAGGTAATATAAAGTATCACAATCTTGGGGACCGCCGTCCCAGAAACTATTAATTAACGGATGCCGCTTTTGGGGGAAAAAACACATTTCCACACGGAGAAATGTATTTGAATATCAGATCACACATTTTAACAGATCGTGATAAAATCAAAATTGACATTTTGACATGATTGTTCGTTTGCTGCATTTTTCTATTCGGCATTCTATTTCCGAATAAATCAATAACCTTTTGGATTTCTGGCAGCAATAGTGCAAGAGATGTGTCAAACAGTAATATCATATTATATTTTATATCTATGTTTCGTCAAACTGAAAATACAAGTCAGTGTCAAACGGGTAGCTTCCACGTTCAGGCCAATTAAGTATATTCGTTCGCAATTGAAACAAAATGCTTGACGGATTTTGCCCTACCTCCACAACAGGTCCATGCCAATGCCCTCGCCCTGGCCGTGAACTTATGCGTGGAACACATGGATAAGAAGTACACCTACGCCAGACACATATTGAACGACTAGAGCTATGCTTTCAATACAATTACCCCAACAAACCTATCTCCAAACTCCTGGAACCTGGAGTCATCACTCCACATTACAACTGGATCCTCGAATTCCTAACCCACAGATTACAATTAGAGAGAATAAGTGACAAATCGACCTTCATGGTATTTCTCAATAATGCTCATGACTGTGGAGCATAATACTAATCCATATCACTCTACATATTTTCATATGATACTACACTAGTGGGTCCGATATGGAATAGTGACCAGGCGGAATACAGAATGTAGTTTCAGAATCTTGTAATTTATTGCCAAGACAGCAACATCTTCCTCAATGTTAGGAAGACAAAGTCGATGGTGATTGACTTTAGGAAGAAGGGCGGTACACACACCCCAGTCCACGTTGATGATACCCACATACAGGTGGTCGAAAGCTTCCAGTTCCAAGGTATAAATACCACCGGTGATTTACTCTCCTGCATCGAAGCAATGGCTTGGAAAGCACATTAATGGCACTACCTCCTCAGAATGAGCAATTTCAGTTTGGCTCCAACAACCCTCAACAACGACTACACATGCGCCGTGGAAAGCAACTTATCGGGATGCACACAGCTTGGTTTCGGAACAGCTCAATTCACACCGCAAGAAATTGCAGAGGGTTGCGGACGTAGCCCAGACCATCTCAACAACCAACCAGCCTTCCATCGACTCCATGTGCACTTCACACATCCTCAGCAAGGAAGCCAACAGAATGAATAACCAATCTCTTCCGAGCACTCTCTCTTTCTTTCTCTGCAATCTAGCAGAAGATAGAGAAGTTTGAAAACGCATACGATCCACATCGCGGTACAAGTGACAACAATAAACTAAACGGAACTTAACTAAGCTAAAGGGATGCATCTCGTTTCTAATTATTTTTCCGGCAACGAACAAAGTGATGTCCACCAATAATTAGAAGGAGTAATTTTCTGGTCGTGGAAAAAAATCATTTCTCTCTGCTGTTTGGACAGGAATGCAACAAACAGTTCGAATCCTCATTTTTCCAGCACTCTGCACGAAGTCAAATCAGCAAATGTGGCTGGATTGCTCAACCAAACACAAAGCGAACGCGATGCAACATTCGAATCAATTGGACTGCTCCTGAGAAATAGTCAGATTCGGTCATTGATTGCTTGGTTGTATCTGTACCGTATTTATATATCCAAATTCACACACGACTGATATGTGGCAGATCCGTTCAATGCAAGTTATATATGTCGGCATGCCAAGCAGGTTAAGGCGTACACAGAAGAAGGTGACGGAAGTGGCTTACCAGGTACTCCAATTATTACAAGAATAGGATAGTAAATGCGATCTACCAGTAATTTTATGGGCAGTCCCATAATCGGTGAGATGCGATGTTTCCAGTTAGTTGCAAAGGCTTGCGAATCGCTTACTTTCATGTCTAGTGTCTCATTTATATCTCAGGTAAACCTCGAGGGTATAATGTGCCATGCTAATTATTGGCAATGTTTATGACATTTGTGATACAGTGTGTCATTGATATTTTAGTACGCATGCTCAATAACAACAATGTGAGTTTAAGAGGCTTTATAATATTATTTATGGGAGAATTGCACTCATTTCGATGTACGTGTGGTTACTTGCCGGGAATGGAGAGAAAAGAGTTCCAATGCGGGCAGATGTGATTTGTAAAAAC
>NW_027603217.1:0-19000 GCF_053455715.1 Rhinoraja longicauda
CATTTGTATATAGAGTGCGTGAGGTTGCAGTCCCTGTTCGAGTATCTGAAGGAGCTGCTCCTCAAGTTTTCGCTCCATTTTAGCCCTACGCTTCTGATCTTTGGGCACCCGGTACAGAGGGGGGAGGGTCGAGAGGGAGGAGGGGGTCTCCCTGTCAGTCTGCTTCTGGGCCTGGCCAAGATGGCCATTCGCGGGTCCAGGCAGCGGGTAGTCAACGGCCGCACAGGGGTTGGCTGCCTGCCCATTTTCCGAGCCTACGTCCGTGCCCGCATGTCCCTGGAGAGGGAACACGTGGTGTCCACGGGGACGCTGGAGGCCTTCCGTGAACGCTGGTCGCCGCGGAAGGTCGAATGTATTCTTGACAAAGTTGGCTGGATTTTAATTTGATATTTGTTGTTTTTGTAAACTGCCGATATAGGCAGCTTCGAGAGGCTGGTCAAGGACCATAACATCTCCAGACTCCCCCCCACACTTGACCCGTTCCAGTTTGCTTACCGGCCAAACCGCTCCACAGAGGACGCCATATCCTCTGCACCTGAGCCTAGCACATCTGGAGGAGAAGAACACACATGTGCGAATGCTGTTCGTGGACTTCAGTTCAGCATTCAACACGATCATCCCTCAGCACTTGGTAAGCAAATTGGGTCCATTGTGCCTTAGCACCCCCTTGTGTAACTGGCTACTGGACTTCCTCACTGACAGACCCCAGTCAGTGCGGGTTGGAAACAACATTTCCAACACACTTTGTGAGCACCGGTTCCCCTCAGGGCTGTGTCCAGAGTCCACTGCTGTTTACCCTGATGACCCATGACTGTTGTGCCAAGTTCAGTACAAACCACATCATGAAGTACGCGGATGACACAACAGTGGTGGGCCTTATCCGGGTCGACAATGAACTGGCTTACAGGGAGGAGGTGAAACAACTGGTGGACTAGTGCAACACAAACAATCTGGTCCTGAATGTCGACAAAACAAAGGAGATCATCGTTGACTTCAGGAGAAACCGGTGCAGGAGTTAGTCAGTAGCACTAAGTTCCTGGGGGTGCAGATCACAGACAGTCTGACCAGGTCCCTAAGCACTGTATCTCTAGTCAAGAGAGCCCAGCAGCATTTGCACTTTCTGCGCCGGATGAGAAGACCACACCTCCCCCATCCCATCCTCACCACTTTCTACAGAGGCACCATAGAGAGCATACTGACCAGCTGCATCTGTCTGGTCTGGGGACTGCAAAGCCTCAGACTGGAAGTCCGTGCAGAGAGTGGTGAGGACGGCTGAGAAAATCATCGGGACTTCATTTCCTTCCATCCAGGACATTGCACACAAACGCTGCTTGACCAAGGGCAACAACATTATCAAAGACCCCACCCATCTCCATCATGGACTGTTCACCCCGCTGCCCTCTGGTAAAAGGTACTGCAGCATACGGAGCAGAACAGCCAGGTTCTGCAATAGCTTCTTCCCCCGAGCCATCAGACTCTTGAATTCCCAATAATCCACCGCCATTATGTTTATGTGCGAGTTACTTATTTATTTTATTTTATCTATTTTTATTATTCAGTGTTACATTGTGAGCCAGATGCAACGGTATTTAGTTCAAATGTGCACTTGTCTGGTGTAGAGTTTTTGAATTACAATAAAGTCTATTAAAATTAAAATTAAATAAATAATGTTACTCTTGACGATTCCAGCCAGAGATCACCAGTGCAGGCCCAATCATTCTCGGCTTAAATGACATTCCTTCAGTTATGAGACCAGGAGAGGGGATATTCGCCGATTATTGCACAATGTTCAAAGCCACTTACAACTCCTCAGAAAATGAAGCAGCCTGTGATGTATATGTAATATAAATGCCAGTGCCCCCTTGAGGCTAAGAGCAGAAGCGGGCCAATGGAGCGCCTGGAACAACAACAACAGGTGTGGTTTCGTGCCAAACCAACCGAGTGGCAACGTGGCCGCATTGCAAGAGAAAACCTTTCCCCTCGGAGCTACGTCATCTCTACACCGAGCGGTACTGAGTTCCGCAGAAACAGGAAGGACATACGACCTGAGCACGAAGCAGCTGAGCAATGCCCTGGCAACACACAGCAGACGAGCGCGAGCACTCTCCCACAAGGAGGACCCCCCCTCTCCTAGAAGGAGCTAGTCTCCCAGATTCAAGAGGACTATCACAAGCCGCATCACAAGGTCCCGTGGTGGAGGAACCGGCTCAAAGCGTGCCAAGCCACACACGCATACAACATAAATACGACATAGAACGGGTTGGAAATACAACTTGCACGAGAAGTGGGCGATTGTCCAAACCCCCGGCACGGCTTGTTATGTAAAATTGATCGTTTTGTAGTTTGAAGAGCATTGTGTTATTTGTGGTGTTTCATCCACATTAAATTGATTAAAGCTTCAAGTTATTAGTTTTGACCCCAACATTGAAGGGGGAGATGTGATATAAGTAAAGTAAAGGGGGAGATGTGATGTCATTAAAGTAAAGGGGGAGATGTGATGTATATGTAATATAAATGCCAGTGCCCCCTTGAGGCCAAAAGCAGAAGCTGGCCAATGGGCTTGTGCCTTGTGAATGAGGTCAGGTGACCTTCTAGGGCCAATGGGCTTGTGCCTTGTGACTGAGGTCAGGGGACCTTCTAGAAGTTTCCTGGTGAAGGATCAGTAATAAAATCTTCTTACAAGATGTCGGGCGTATATTCATTGTGCTAGCTACAACAGGGTCTTACAGAGGACATTACACAACCCATGCCTGCATACAGCAAGTCCCAGACATCATTCAGGCACAATAAATGGCAAGTATTATTTGCATCACCAAATACCAGTCAATGACCATCTCCAACGAACGGGTGTCCAATCACTTCCCCTTGACATTGAACGGTATTATCATTGCCAAAATCCCCGCACCAGTATCCAGAAATTCAACTGGACAAGCGACATAAATGGAGAAACAAGGAAATGCAGATGCTGGAATCTTCAACAAAACACAAAGTGCTAGAGTAACTCACCGGCTCAGGCAGCATCTGTGAAGTGAGTGGATTGGCAACATTGCGGGTCTGAAGCCTGGAGAAGGGTCCCGACGTGAAAGGTATAAGTTAGGAGTGCGGTGGAACACTCCCCACGTGCCTGCACGAGCTCAGGGCTTATATTGCAAATTAGCCGCGGTGGAACATGAAGGGGAAAGTCGGTGTCTGTGAAATGGTCTGCAAACTCATTCCCCCCCCACCTCTTTGCAAAAGCCCTTGATGCTGCTTCTCTCCAGCCAATCTAGCTCACGCATTCTGGTCCTGCCCCAAACTTGGTGACTACTGGACAGTGTTTTTTAAAACCATCAGTGAAGTCCTTGGGGTGACAGTGAGGCTTTGCCCGCTTGTAGCTGCATTCGGCGTAACAGATGGAACTTTGGGTTTAAATGCAAACCAGTCCGACATCATTGCATTCACATCACTTTTGGCCCGTAGAAGAATTTTGTTGGTCTGGAAATCTACAACTCCTCCATCTGCTGCCACTTGGCTGGAGGACGTAATGTTCTTTCTAAAACTAGAAAAGATCAAATTTACACTGAGGGGATCTGTGAAAAAGTTTTATTCAAAATGGGAAGCTTTTTCGTCATACTTTGAGAGTCTAATAGAATTACCCACTGACTGAGGGCACTTGATTGTAGTTGGGGGTCTGCCTTTAAATATGTTTTACTCTGATTTTTTTGATTTTTTTTTGTTTACACAAGTGTTGATTACCTCACAGGGCGGTTGATGCATAATGAATGAATGCATTCTGAACCATCTTGTAGGCTGTGGGTATGTATGGCCTGCGCTTTGGAAGAATGTAGAGGTTTTGCTGTTAAAATGTGCATTTGTAATTGTGAGATGTTGTATTGTGAACAAGGGGATTCCAGGGAGGGTGGGTGAGGGTTATTTTGTTCTTATATATAAAAACAAAAATGGAGGGGAATGTAATGCACTACGTCAGTCATATTGTATCTTTCCTTCAATAAACATTTAAACATTTAAAAAAAAGAATGAGGCAAGAGCAAAGTGTGGAGGAGAGAAGGAACTGTCCAAGATCCAAAGCATACTACCTCATCTGTGAAACACGGTGGTGGGGGTGTTATGGCCTGGGCATGTATGGCTGCTCAAGGTAATGGCTCACTTATCTTCATTGATGATACAACTGCTGATGGTAGTAGCATAATGAATTCTGAAGTATATACACACAGACCTCCCAACATTTGATTTTACAAATTCAGAATTTTGATGTCCAAAATTCAGAATTTTACATCAAAATTCATAATATTGATTTTCATAATTTCAGGAAAATAAAGTATGCACGCCAAATGCTCGTACACATTGCGCTACATTCACATGTGAAAAACAACTATTATTTCCAACAGTCTGTAGTTCTTGGACTACATGTATAATGTCAGGCCTATCATGAGTATATTCTAATATTATAGAAAGGTTATTGAACAGAAATACTTTTTACAACAAAGAAAAAACTGTTTAGTTTTTCTATATAACTGCTTAGTTTTTTCTATTTTGCTTTTTCCCTACACATCCCAATTCTCTTGGTATTGAATAAAAGAACAATGGTCTAATTTAATTGAAGACATACTTGCTCCAGTGGTCTTCAACAGCAAATCACAACAGTCCATGTCCCCCCCAACCCTACACCCCCAACCCCCTCTCCCCACTCCCACTACTCCCCCCCAACCCCACCATCCCTCCCCCCTACTCCCCCCACCCCTTTCGCCCCAAATCCATTCCCCCATCCCTCCTCCCCTCCCACCCGCACTCTCCCTCTCCCTTCCTTCCCACTAACCTCCACTCCCTCTTCCCACTCCACTGCCCCCCTCCCACCCCCCATCAACATTGACGGGCCTCACGCTCCACAGCGAGACTAGGGCGAGCGAGGTCGGGCCAGCGGCGAAGCGAGGCGAGCGGCGGGGCGAGGCGAGGCCCGGTCAGCAGGAGGTCGAGGCCGGGGCGCGGCCGAGCCAACAGCGAAGCAAGGCCGGGCGATCGGCGGGACGAGGCCGGGCCAGCGGCGAAGGGGCGGAGCGAGGCGAGGAGCGGGGCGAGCGGCGGGGCAAGGCGAGCGGCGGGGCAAGGCGAGCGGCGAGACCGGGCTGGCAGAGTGGTGAGTACAGTGGCGGGGCGACTGATGAATGTCGTTCAGATAAACCAAACCAATACATTCTAAAGTATTCTGATGATACGGTTTTAATATCTTTGTTGAGTACATCCGACAACCCTGAGTGCACTAACATGGCGTAAATGAAGTGGTCGAGTGGAGTGATAATAATGCTCTTGAGATTAATACAAAGAAAACGGAAGAAATAGTATTTGGTTCACCATCTGACTCTTATATAGTTTCTATTGTGAACCATAATGAAAAAGTCAAGCAGGTGTGTTAATTTAAATACTCGGGTGTGATGATATCCTGGAAAGACCACATTGAATCTGTCTACAAAAAGACAAAACAAAGAATTTATTTTCTTCGCCGCCTTAGGTCCTTTGGGGCGAGTAGACAAGTTCTTCTTTTATTCCATACTTCTGTGTTTATGAGTGTTCTTCAGTATTGTAATACTACATGGTACAAGTGTTTGTCCACCACTTTAAAGTCAAAACTGCCCCACCAAATGAAAATCTGCGCAAAGATTGTTGGTCAACCCCTTGAGAAACTTTATGAATCATCCTACCACAATAACATGCTAAGGTTGGCCAACAACATTGTCTCTGACCCCGACCATGTCCTGAACAGTGAATACGAATTGTTACCATCAAATCGGAGGTACAGGGTACCAAGATTTAATAAGTTTAGACTGAAGCACTCTTTTGTGCACCAGTCAATCCTGAAACTAAACATAGAACTTAATCCCAGATCAAATGTACGTTGAAGGGTCTTGAATGTGTCGTCATTTATATGATTGTAATGTTATGGTGAATATATGTATCCTCGTTTCTTATCTTCCATTCTTTGTCTAGGTTGATGTTGCAAGTGGAGCTGCTGAGATGCAAGAAAAATTTTAGACTTGATCTGACAATCAAGTATTATCGTATCATATCGTATTATCGTATCGTATCGAAAAACTCATTGGCCAGCGGTTCATTCTCCAACAAGACAATGATCCCAAACATACTGCTAAAGCAAAAAATGTGTTTTTCAAAGCTAAAAAATGATCAATTCTTGAGTGGCCAAGTCAATCACCCGATCTGAACCCAATTGAGCATGTCTTTTATATGCTGAAGAGAAAACTGAAGGGGATTAGCCCCCAAAACAAACATAAACGAAAGATGGCTGCAATACAGGCCTGGCAGAGCATCACCAGAGAAGACACCCAGCAACAGGTGATGTCCATGAATCGCAGCTTTCACGCAGTCATTGCATGCAAAGGATATGCAACAAAATACTAAACATGACTACTTTCATTTACATGACATTGCTGTGTTCCAAACATTATGATGCCTTGAAATGGGGGGACGATGTATAAACCCTGCTGTAATTTCTACATGGTGAAACTAAAATGTATAAAAATAATCTCTATTCTGACAATGTGCACTTTAACCACATGTAGTTTTTCTATTACAAATCTCGAATTGTGGTGTACAGAGGCAAATAAATAAATGATGGGTCTTTGTCCCAAACATTCTGGAGGGCACTGTACCGAAGGCAATACAATCCTCCCTTCAGCCAATATCCCTTTGAGGCTCCAACACCGGAGCCAGTGATATTGCAGAAGAAGACCATTCTCTACCCCAAACTCTGCCTTTCAGCTAGAAAGAAAAGTGATACGAGTAAAAACCCACCTGAGCCTGAGGTCCAGGAACAGCCCACTCAAGACTTTGATAGTGGAGGTGGGTTTGTTTTGAATAATTTACTAGAGTACATATTATTGTAAATAAGGTAGATATTTAGGTATGGTGCCGAAGAGGGCGACATGCTGTGAGCTCCGCCATTGTTTATGTTCTTTCGTTCTTTTTGCACACATAAGACAGGACAGTCAACTTCTAGTGCAGTAGCAGCTTTCCTGTTTTTTTAGGGTTTTTTTTGTCGTTTTGCACGGTTTTCAGGCCCACAGGTTTCAGGCCTCCGGCACAGAACCACCTGGAACAAAGGAAAATGGGCAACGGCACCAAGACTCCCAAAATCAAGTGCAGCAAACGGACACTTCAGGACATCAAGTCGACGATTGCTCACGGCAACCGTATCACTCCCGTCCCAGTGCTCCTGTCACCATGCCCTGAACTGCAGAAGCAGCCAAGGAAGAGGGGCAGGAGAGCCGAGGTCCTGGACAGGCTGAGGTGGCGAGCTCACCGACCCCCACTCCCGAGTTTACTGCTGGCCAACGTACAGGCCCTGGACAACAAGCTGAGTGAACTGAGGGCTCGAGCTTCCTTCCCACGAGCCAACTGGGACATAAGCATCATCTGCCTCACAGAGGCTGGGGTCAAGGATCAAGCCATCGGGCTCACCGGGTTCTCCTTACATCGAGCAGACAGGATGAGGGAACGTTCGGGGAGTAAGGGCGGATGAGTGTGTTTCTTTGTGAACAACAATGGTGCGATCAAAGGAACATACAGACTCTGAAAACCTTCTGCTTCCCCGATCTGGAATATCTCACACTGCTTTGCCGGCCCTTCTGGTTACCCCGGCAGTTTACAGCCGTTATTGCCACGGCCGTTTATACTTCCCCCCCAGGCGACCACAGAGCAGGCACAGCGGGAACTGTAAAAGGCCGTCAGCACGCAGGAGACCACACACCCGGACGCTGCCTTCATCACCATGGGGGACTTCAACAGCGCCAACCTGAGAGAAGTCCTCCCAAAACTCCACCAGCACATCTCCTGCCCCACGCGCGGAGACCGCAGACTGGATCACTGCCATACCACCTTCCACCATGGCTACAAGGCTGCCCACGCCCACCACTGGGCAAATCAGGCCACTCCTCCATCCAGCTCCTCCCCGCCTATCGGCGGAGGCTCAAACAGGAACCCCCGCCTGTAGGTCAGTTCAATGCTGGACGGACCAAGCAGACTCCACACTTCAGGACTGTTTTGATCAGGTGCACTGGGAGATGTTCCGGGCCGCTCCTTACGGCAACATCCGAGTGTACAGACACAGTCATGGGGTTCATCGTGGAGGATGTTGTTCCGACCAAAGGGGTCCGGATGTTTCCAAACCGGAAGCGCTGGATTGGCGGCGAGGTCCGTGAAGTACCCCAACCCCCCACCACCGAGTACCACATCCCGACCACCACATCCCGACCACAACGCGCGGGGAGTTGAACGCATTCTCGACAAGGGGTGGAAGGGGGACAGTGGGGGTGGAGAAGAGGGGAGAGTGGGGAGGTGGGGGAGGAGAGAGTGAGGGTGGGGGAGACGGGACTGGGGGTATGGGAGGAGGGGGAGCGTGGGGGAGAGAGTAGGGCTGGGGGGGAGGGTGGGGAGGAGAGACGATTGGGGTGGGGGGGAGAGTGCGGTGCAGGCAGGGAGAGTGGGGAGAGGGAGGTGGGGTGAGTGGAGGGGGGGATAGGGGTGGGGAGGGGCAAGGGGGGTGGAGGCAGGGTTGGGGGCAATGGGGGTGGGGCCAGGGGTGGTGCAAGTGGGGTGGATAGGGGGGATGGAGTGGGTCTGTGGGGGGAGGATAAGGGGGATTAAGTGGGGGGTGGAGGGTGCTGCACCAACACAGAAGATGCTCCTCAGTCACACCCTCTCCCCTTCCCTGTCCCCCCTCTACGAGGAATGGGCCCCACCTGGTCTAGTATATATATATATCTATATCTATCTATCTATCTATCTCTACTACTAAAACTCGGATCTTGTGTATATATATAAATCCGTATGTAATTCAACATATCCATAGCGCCACAATTTTTGCGCAACCTTAATCACCACTCTTGCAGCGACCGTTTCTAACATGTTTTATTTAAATTGGTCTTGTATTTTTTAAGTTAGAGAGGTTTTAAAGTTAAAACATTTCATTTGTAACCGATTTCTTGAAGGTTTTCAGCGTGAGTCACAATGGGACCCGTGCGCCTGTGAGATGAGCTCGCGCTCCCCCCCCCCCCCCCCCCCACCACGATACAATTCATGTATGTATGTATATCTCTCTGAGGGACATGTGGACCTGCAGCCAAAACGGTAAATCATAGCGCCACAATTTTAGCGTCACCTTAATCAACACAGCCCTGACGACTGTTTATACAAAGTTTTATTTACATTGGTCTTATATTTTTTGTTAGACATTTTAAAGTTAAAAAATCTCATTTCTAAACACATTATTTCAAAGTGGAGGGTCGTTACCCAGTGGGGAAGATTCCTGCGAGCGGTCTCCCCAAGCCGGAGAATAACCCAAAGACTTGATAGAGTTCGGTAAGCGGTCTCCGTAAACTGAAAACAGAACCAAAGGCAAGTGGTCTCCGCAAGCGGAGGAAAAAAGCCAAAGACTTGCTACTTGCTCCAGCGGTAGCGAAACTGGAGGGTCGTTGCCCAGTCACGAGGAGTTCAGCAAACGGTCTCCGCAGACCGGAAAGAAAACCAAAGACTTGGAGGAGTTCGGCAGGAAATCTCCGCAACCCGAAGGACTGGAGTTCGGCAGGCGGTCTCCACAAGCCGGAAGGGAACCAGGGACTGGGTGAACACCGTGGTGTTGGCCTTACTCCGCTAGAAATAATTCATGTAATTCATTGATGTAAATCATTCATGTAAGTCATTGATGTAAATCATTCATGTAAATCATTCATGTCAATCATTGATGTTTATAATTTATTGCACTAGCATTACAGTACAGTAAAGCTTATTACATTACAGTATACTTTATTACATTATAAATTTTCTCTACACTGTATTAACTAAACCAGAAATGAGTAATAGCTTGCAGAGGGTAGGGAGGGGCAGAGCGATTGCTCAACAACAGTAATAATGGAATCTCGACCAGCACAGGAATCAATCGAGACCGAGAGATTCCTTTGCAGTCGCGGTTAGAGTTATTTATAAAATGGCCCAGACTCTACACCATCTGAGAGCTCTACAAGAGCAGAGCCAACCTCCGAGAGGTATCAGGAGACAGGCAAGGATATTAACACACTTTATAAAACCAGCAAATCCCACCCAGGAAACATTACAAAAGTTGGCCTCTAATGAAGTTGTGATTTTGCAGGGACTACTTTGTTGTATCACAAGGACTACTTTGTTTGCCTGCCGGAGAGACCGACACCGCGGGGGAGTGCGGCGACCGGAGGGACCGACACCGCGGGGGAGTGCAGCGACCGGCGAGACCTGGCACCGCGGGGGAGTTCGGCAACCGGAGAGACCGACCACCCACGGAGGAGTGTGGTGACCAGAGAGACCCGGCGCCCACGGAGGAGTTTGGCGACCGGAGGGACCGACACCGCGGGGAAGTGCGGCGACCGGAGGGACCGACACCGCGGGGGAGTTCGGCGACCGGAGGGACCGACGACCCACGGCGGCGCGACGACCGGTAAGGCCGAGAGACTGAGTACTCACCCAGGCGTGGCGACCGGAGAGTCGGGACGGCCCTGGGCCCGAGGCAGCGTGTACCGACAGTGAGCGGCAGCGGCCGGGGCACCTGTGGGCGGGGCCAGCGCGCACCGCAGCCGAGGCCCGATCACACCGCGGTTACAGCGGCTGGGAGCTGCATAGTGCGAGCCCAGCGTTGCCAGCCCAGCAGTGCGAGCCCAGCAGTGCGAGCCCAGCAGTGCGAGGCAAATCATCGCGGTGGGGCAGCAACCTTCTCCCATCTAGAGTCTACACTACGCTGATCTACATAGCCAATCTGTTTCTTGAAGGGAAGATATGGACTAAAAATGAATAATTGGTGTAACTATCCGTGTAATATTCTGTGTATATTACTAAAAGCTTAATGTTTTGCATTGGAAGCTCTGATATATATTATGTATATGTATGTGGATTGCATATCGTTTATACAGTAATACTGATAGTAAGGGGTGTATAATCCTGTGATACGGTTGTTTTGGTTCCATATTTAATTTTTCAAGTTACCGTGTTTACGCCATATGGAGCAAGTAACATGACTCGGTTACCTGAAATGAACTGGCAAGTGCTGGACATTGCCAATGAGTTCTCCCTGTTCAAGCAGAGGATGCAACTGTGCCTGCAAGACTTAGAAATCACATCGGAGTCTAAGCAGGCAACAAAGATAAAACTCGTTTTAGGAGTAGAAGGACTTCGTCGTTTGAATGCGTCAGGTCTGAGTGAAGAGGATCGGAACAAGCCAGAGGGCATATGGACATTTTTTTGAGGGCCAGCTGAGGACGAAGGTAAATTTCAGAGTCCACAGGTTGGAGTTGATGCGGTATCGCCAGAAACCGGAAGAGTTGCTCGATCAATTTGTGACCGGGTGTCGAGAAGAGTCTCCAGTGTAACTTCACTGAGCCTGAGCTCAATGAAAGAGTCATGGAGTTGGTAATCGCGTCCACGCCCTATGAAGGTCTACAGCGAGAGCTTCTACAGAAGCCTGCGGGGCACACCATTCCAGAGGTGCTTACGTTAGGCAGGCAGTATGAGGCCATTGCAGCAGGCAGACAGTGCATTGCAAATTTAGAGCCCGGGTCTAGCCATATTGATGCTGTCAAGATAAGAGGGTCAACGAAGCAAAAGCCGCAAGATGAGAGACAAAACCCTTGTGGCCAATGTGCTTTGTTTCATAAGCCCAGGCAATGCCCAGCTTATCGCGACACTTGATGGAAGTGCGGCAGGAAAGGGCATTGGGCAAAATGTTGTAGGTCTAAGATGGGTCATATACGCCCATCTAAATTGTCAAGTGGCAAATACAAACGGGTTGATGAGGTACAGCAACAGCCCCATGGAGGTGTTGCATCGTACTGTGACAGTCAAGAGGAAGGATCGAATATGTATTTCAATACCATCGCCATTTCGAGTATGGACAGGATGCCTCCAATAGGCGATCAGCCATTTGCGATGTTGAACATCATATGCCGACTTCCGGTGGCGCTATGGAGGCTTGAGTCCAGCGCCAACTAGCTCCGTGCCGTGCCGAGGGAAAAATGGGAGAAAATCGGGTTTTACCTGCAGTGATCGCAATCTGAACGGCTGCCTGCGGGATGTCATCAGGCGCACGACTTTAAGGTATGGCGTTACAACGCACCCCCCCCCGTGGGACACAAAAAAGAGCCGGTAAAAAACCGCAGATGGAAGAGGAAGGCCCTTCAGAGGCCTCGGCCTCAATAACAACGAAGGCCCAGGAAGACCCTCTGAAGAAAATGAAACCGAAAAAGTCCGAAATGGAGGATCTTAAAACTTTTCTTGCTGCCGAAATGGAAACCTTTGGTGAGAAATTTAAAGATGAATTTGACTCTTTTAGGTTGGGTTTTAAAGCAGAAATGATTTCTACCGTTCAGCACATGCTGGAAATCTGGAAGAGGTCGAGGGAGGAAGAGGTCAAAGCTCAAATGGAAGTACTGGAAGCCAGGCTTGTTTCGGTGGAAACGAAGGTTAAAACGGAGGTGGACCCCGTTCATTATGAACTTGATCAACATCGAACAGCGATAACCGAACTGGAGAAATGGGCGAAGACAAGTGAGGAAACTGTAAGTCGACTCCTTACTGAAAACCAACGCCTCTCAGATATGGTGACTAAATTAAATGATAAATGTACCGATTTGGAGGGGCGTCAAAGACGTAAGAATTTAAGAATTGTAGGGGTGAAAGAAGGAAGTGAGAAAGAAATGGGTACTCGGGATTTTGTGGTAGACCTTTTACAAAAAGCCTTAAAATTGGATTACAAACCTTCACTTGGTCGAGCTCATAGAGCGCAGCGAAAACGTACACAGGATGATGCCCATCCAAGACAAATTATCGTAAAGGTGCAACTGGATCATGAATTTGATGATATAATGAAGAAAATGGTTCGAGGCGGACAGCTCCTTTTTGAAGGTGCAAGATTCAGTATCTACCGAGATTATTCGGCAGAAGTCAACAAGAAAAGAGGGCAGTTCATTGAGACAAAGAGAATTTTGAAGAAGGTACCTGATTTGAGATACAGTTTGCTTTATCCCGCAAGACTAAGAGTCTCCTACAAGTCCAAGGAGCTTTTTTTTACAGACCACGAAAAAGCACTGGAATATGCTAAAGATGTCGGTAACATGATCATAGACTGAAGAATTTACATTACTCCTTAGGAGTCCCGCCAGATCTAAAAGGACCGTTAAAGTTTTTTTAAGAGCTTTGAGGATATCCGGAAACCGAAATGTTTCTCTGTTTACTAATCATTGTTATTATCTGGATACTCTTATCTAACGATATATGTAACAACCAATACTTATTAAATATCTATATTACCACTAAAAACTATTAACAAAATTATTAACATTAACATTAATCATAAAAATTTAATACTGTATATGATTGATAACAATGATTAATAATTAACAGTCTTCGATTAACATAGAAATGTATTACACAATTATATTATATAGGAAGATATGCAAGAGGTAAATTAGCCTAAGTCAAAATAAAGTTTGACGGTTTTTCTCTTTAATTTTTAATTTAAAATTAAATTTATGATAGATTTAGCGGAAAAAATTAATATGATATGTAGAGAATAAACGTAGTGAATTTTTGCTGTTCTAAAATTTTTCTGCAAGGTTACGTGCTTATGTATGCATACATATGGGGATGTATATATATATATATGTGGATATCGGGTGTGTGTATGTATGGGTAGGTAGATAAGTTTGTTACTCCCAAAGAAGATATATGAATGTTAGAAATAACCCTTTATTTCCTTTGCGCACGGAGCTGGAATTTTTTTTTTTTACAAAGGCTACGGAAGTCTTTAGAATTCTAGCCACGTTAGTGTGGCTATCACTAACTACACTAATTGTAGAGGTAGTTTCTTTTCTTTCACCCTATATTAATCAACTCTATCACTTTTCTCTTTTTAAATATTTTTATAACTTAATGTTTGAATGGAAAAATAAGACAAATACAAGGAGATGTGCTCGGAAGAGCGATGTATATGATTTTAAATTCATCTATTCGAGGTTCGGGAGCAGGGTCAGGTTCTGTGTGTTGTACCTTCTGCTCGGTTATAGACCACCTTAGAAACAATATGCAAGATATTAATATGACAAGAGGGGGTCAGGGAATAACATTTTGTAGTTGGAATGTCAAGGGAATCAATGAACCAATTAAGAGAGGTAAAGTTTTGGCACATCTAAATTTAATCAAAACTGATATAATATTTCTTCAAGAAACACACCTTAAGAAGGAATCTCAATATAGACTTAAAGCTAAGTGGATTGCTGAATCATATCATTCCTCCTTTTCCCACAAGTCCAGAGGAGTTGCAATACTAATTCGTAAAGGAATACCTTTTAAGAACTCCTCAACAATAGTGGATATTGATGGTAGATATATTATATTAGTTGGAGAGTTAAATGGAGAAAAAGTGATTCTTCTTAATGTTTACGGGCCTAATTTCGATAACCCTATGTTCTTTAATAAAACATTTAATAAAATTTCTGAATTTACACAATATAAATTAATAATTGGAGGAGACTTTAATTGTACATTAGATTCATACTTAGATAGATCATCAATGCAAAAAAAAGTAAAATCTCAATCAAGTGTATTTCTAAATTCATTTATTAATACCACTAATATTAAGGATGTCTGGAGAATAGAAAACCCAATTGGACGGGAATATTCATTTTACTCACCAGTACACAAAACATACTCAAGAATAGATTATTTTTTAGTTGACTCTACGTTTATTCCATTTACTTATAATTCTAAATATCATAACATTATAATTTCAGATCATGCACCTGTAACATTTATGATTAAATTAAATGGAATGTCCGAGAAACAAGCATATTGGAGATTTAACCCACAAATTGTGAACGAAAAGTCATGCCAGGAATATATTATTAAACAGATTCAAATATTTTTTGAGGCAAATGACAACCCTGACACACCTATTTCTCTTATGTGGGAAACGTTTAAAGCGTATGTTCGAGGTACATTAATTTCTGCTCAAGCTTTTTATAATAAAGAGAACAGGATTAAGCAACAAACATTGGAAAGTGAAATCAAACAACTAGATATAGAAAATGCGAGAATGCCATCTACTCTAAAATATAATAAAATTGCGGTATTGAAATATAAATTAAATAAAATGTATTCAGAACAAGTAATAAAACTCTATCAAAAAACAAAACAATTACATTTTGAATTTGGAGACAAACCACAAAAACTATTAGCACGTCAGTTACGAAAAATGGAAGGGGAAAAAATAATTCATAAAATTAGAACAGAGACAGGAGAATTATTAAAAATGCCCAAGGACATAAATGATAGATTTCTCCAATATTATCAGAGCCTTTATTCAACTAAAACCGTAGCACAATCAGAAGGAATAGCAGACTTTTTAAAAAAATGTAATTTAAAAGGTTTAGATTCAAATGATAGAGAAGTATTAGAAAGGGAGATTTCGACAAAGGATATTGAGGAGTCTATTGGTTCTTTAAAAAATGGTAAAGCAGTAGGACCAGATGGTTTAGGCTCCGAATTTTATAAAAAATTTTATGATTTGCTTAGCCCACGTTTACATAGACTGTATGAGTATATATATACTCAACAGAAACTTCCAGACACTCTAAATGAATCTATAATAACACTTATTCCTAAAGCTGATAAAGATCCGGAAGACCCGGGATCATACAGAGCAATTGCACTTTTAAATACAGATCAAAAAATTTTAACTAAAATACTAGCGTATAGATTATTTAATATTATATATTCCAAGAGAATTATTAATGAAGATCTAGCAATAATCTCACTTGATGCTGAAAAAGCATTTGATCAGGTTGAATGGTCTTATTTATTTTCGGTGATGGAAAATATGCAGCTAGGGGAGAAATTCTGTACATGGATAAAACTGTTATATACAAATCCCACGGCCAGAATATTTACAAACCAAAGGTTGTCATCGAAATTTAGCCTATCTAGAGGCTGTAGACAAGGATGCCCGTTATCCCCATTATTATTTGCGCTTGCTATTGAGCCACTGGCAGAAAGAGTTAGGGGGCATCCGGAAATACATGGATATAACACAAAGGACACAGTGAATAAAATTTCTCTATACGCAGATGACGTATTAATTTACATTACAAAACCAGAAATTAGTATTCCAAACTTATTAAAGCTAATAACCCAATTTGGTTCACTTTCAGGATACAGAATAAATTGGAATAAAAGCGAAATTATGCCAATAAGGGAACATAATAAACAGATAATACAACAATTTCCATTTAAAATAGTAAATGAAAAATTTAAATATCTAGGTATCTATGTAACTAAGATATATACATTATTATTTAAAGCAAATTTCCCCCCATTACTGAACAAACTACATAAGAATATTCAATATTGGAAAACACTCCCTATCTCAATGGTTGGCAAAATTAATGCCATAAAAATGATTTTTTTACCGCAAATATTATACCTTTTTCAGACAATTCCGATATATCTGACAAAAAACTTTTTTAAAAAATTGGACTCTATTGTTAATGATTTTATCTGGGATTATAAGAATCATAGGATAAACAAAAGACACTTGTGTAAATCAAAAATAAATGGAGGCCTGGCTTTACCCAATTTTTTGTTTTATTTCTGGGCAGTTAATATTAAAAATATGAATTTCTGGTTGGAAGAAATAGATCATCAACCAGACTGGTTAAAAATGGAAAAGGAAGATTGTTTACCTTTTGATATTGGTTCGATATTATTTGCTACGTCTAAATTAAACAAAAAAATTTATAGGGAAAACCCTATAATATTTAGTGCTATACGAATTTGGAAACAATTAAAAAAGACATTAAAATTAGATAATTTATCACTTTTTCTTCCAATTGTGAATAATCCTTTGTTTAAGCCTTCATGGGTAGACGGGGGTTTTACACAATGGAAGGATTATGGAATTAAAAATATGGGACAACTTTATAAGGAAGGCACCTTTCTGACATTTCAGGAGTTGCAACAGACTTATGGTCTTCGTGGAAATGATTATTTCAGATATCTTCAACTTAGAGATTATGTAAAATCGAACTCCCAAAATTTTCGAATTAGAAATTCAGAAATTCTTGATGAATGTTGGAACAAACATCCTAATACAGAAAAATTAATATCTTATATATATAATATCTTATTAGACAGTGACATTCCCTCCACGGACTTATACAGACAAAAATGGGAAAAAGAATTAAACCAAGTAATAACGAAAGATACTTGGGAAGAAAGTTTGCAACATATACATCAGTGTTCACTAAACGCCAGACATTCTCTAATACAATTTAAAGTAATACATAGGTTACACTATTCAAAAACAAAACTACATAAAATTTTCCAACATATCTCACCTAAATGTGATAAATGTCAACATTTAGAAGCTACATTATTTCATATGTTTGCAAACTGTATAAAAATTAAAAAATTCTGGGTAAATATTTTTAGCATAATATCTAAAGTAACCAGCACACAATTGGACCCAGATCCAAAATTAATTATACTCGGAATATTAGAATTAAATCAAACATTTAGAACAACACAAAGAAACTTTATTGATTATAGTTTAATAACAGGAAAAAAATTAATTCTAAAATTTTGGAAAGGCACTACGGCCCCCACAATCAAAATGTGGATTATAGAAATGACGGAGACCTTAAACGTGGAAAGAATCAGATTTTCCCTGTTGGACAAACAGGAATTATTCATTGGAACATGGTCTCCTTTTATTGATTACTTAAAGGGTCAGAATAGTTCAGCACAGGAACCTGACTAGCACTCGGACTAAAGAATGGATGAAATGCTATACTTTGAAATGTACGAATATATCTCGAATGAAGTTTTTGTTATTTTAATAAATTTTTCCATTCTTCTTTAACTAACTTTTTCCTTATTTTTTTTTTTTTGTTTTTTTTTAAATTTGTTTTTGTTTTTATTTTTCTTCTCTCTCTTTTCTTTCTTTACTTCATCTATTTCTTTAGTTCTATCTTGTTTAAAAAAAAAAAAAGGGGCAAAAGGTATTGGAGACAATATAATAATAATTGACAATATTATCAATTTAAAAATGTATGACTGTAAAGATGTAAACAGGTTATGTACCTATCTCCAATAAAAAATTTTAATATAAAAAAAAAAAAAGAAAAAAAAAAGAAATGACTCAGGAAACAGCCTCTCTGCCCAGGATGTTCACATCAACCATCGATCAACCGTTCATACGAATTCTATGTTCTTCTATTTTCTCAACACACTCCCTACACACGAGGGACAGTTTGCAAAGGGCAATTAACCTACAAACCTCACATCTTTGGGATGTGGGAGGAAACCGGAGCACCTGGAAGAAACCCACGTGGTCACAGAGAAAATGTGCAAACTCCACACAGATAGCACCTGAGGTCAGTATCGATCCTGGGTTTCTGGTGCTGTGTGGCAGCAGCACTACCAGCTGCGACTCTGTGCAGTCCTGATGAAGCTTCAGAATAGCTGCATTGTGAATATCAGGGAAATTACTTTTATAAGGAGAAAAAGTACGAAGTGCTGGAGTAACTCAGTAGGTCAGGCAGCATCTCTGAAGACAGGGGGATTGTATATTAAGGGGAAAAGGGTAACCAAAGATAATAGGCCCCCTCAGTAATCAAAGCGGACAACTCTGCGTGGAGCCACAGGAAATGAATGAGGTCCTGAATGAGTTTCTCCTGTTTGTACCGTGTAGAAAGACACGAGTACCAGGGAACTTGGGGTAGTCAATGCAAGTGTGTTGAAGGCGGTCAGCATTACAGTCGAGGAGGTGTGGAAGGTCCTAACGCATCTGAAGATTGAGAAATCTCCCGTGCCTATTCAGGAAGCTGGAAGCCAAAATGAAAATTGCAGGTGCCCTGACTGAAATTTATGAGCTGTCATTAAATACGGGCGAGGTGCCGGAAGACTGGAGGGTGGC
>NW_027603218.1:0-19000 GCF_053455715.1 Rhinoraja longicauda
TCTTCTTTGAACTTAAAGCTATGCCTTTTAGTATTTGAGATTTGGTATTTCCGTCATGGGAAAAGGGTCCTGCCTTGCCATTTATTTCTGTTGTTTGTTTGAAATTTGTCACTTCGTAAATTTGCCATGCATAATACATCATTTACTGATTTGTCCGTTAATAGTTTATCATAGATTCTTTCCTGTTCAAATAACAATTTGATAATTGTAGAGGTAAAACGTTTGTTTACATGATTCTAATGAAATATTTTTGCATTAACAAAATAAATTGTAGAGGTTCTTTCATTTTCTTTTGAGTAATCTGGAATATCTTAAATCATATGTTAGGCTGCTATGCTTAAACCGCAACATGGAATAAACTGAAACCTAAGATCAAAATTTGACTTGCTGTTGATGTTTGTCATATGGCCTTGCCCAGAGGGATTTTGTATTTTTATCTTGGCAATTGGAAAAAAAGGAGTCAGCAGTTACATTATTAAAGGATTGTTTGTCATGTTTTTCAAATAAGGAAAGAACAGGAGACAGATCATATGGTAGTCAAAGTGCAAGAAATATTCACTAAAGTGATGTAATTCTGAAATGATTAAGAACATAGAACAGTGCAAGAAAACACTCTTTAGTTCACAATATCCATGCCATAGATAATGACAAGTTAAATTAATCTCCTCTGCCTGCACGTGATCCATATCTCCCAATTGCCTGCTTGTCCATAATACCCTGACTAATGAAAGCCAGTATACCAAAAGCCTTCTTGACCGCCCTATCTACCTGTGACACCACTTTCAGGGCCAATTTGTAATAATTTCTGCAAATGACGTTTTGCATTTGTTATTATCAAGTGTTCAAGATTTATCTAGCAGTACTTCTGATAATTGTATGAAATTTGACATGCATTTAGTTATATGATTTATTTTTATTCTACTTAGGTTGTTGCTGTTTGGCAAGATGTATGGTCAGTACAGTTGGATGACTTCTTAGGTGTAGGGACGGAGCAAATGTTGTTACTTTCTCGAGGAAATTACACTATTGAAGAGTGTCTGAAGGATTTCATACTGACTGATCTTGGCGAATTTAACTACTCTGTAAGTTACAGCCTTTTATTTTAGAATGATGTTTCTATTTTCTGTTATGCTTCCTGGATCTTAAGGTGTCGCTTGGTCTCCTCCCCTCATTCCCATATAATTTCCAAGTTAAAGATCTGACATTGGATAGAAACATAGAAACAGAAAATAGGTGCAGGAGTGGGGCCTTTGGCCCTTCGAGCCATTCAAAATGATCATGGCTGATCATCCAAAATCAGTGCCCCATTCCTGCTTTTTCCCAATATCTCGATTCCATACGCCCTAAGAGCTAAATCCAACTCTCTCTTGAAAACATGTAGTGAATTGGCCTCCACTGCCTTCTGTGGCAGAGAATTCCACAGATTCACAGAATTCCAGAGAATTCCACAGATTCTCTGGATGAAAAGGTTTTTCTTCATCTCAGTCTTAAATGGCCTACCCCTTATTCTTAAACTGTAACCATTGGTTCTGGACCCCCCAATATCGGGAATATTTTTCCTGCATTTAGACTGCCCAATCCTTTAAGAATTGTATATGTTTCTATAAGATCCCCTCTCATCCTTCTAAATTCCAGTGAATTCAAGCCCAGTTGACCCATTCTTTCATCATATGTCAGTCCTGCCATCCTGGGAATTAATCTGGCGAACCTACGCTGCACTCCCTCAATAGCAAGAATGTCCTTCCTCAAATTAGGAGACCAAAACTCTTCTTGCAAATTGCACACAATACTCCAGGTGTGGTCTCACCAGGGCCCTGTACAACTCCAGTAGGACCTCCTTGCTCCTATACTCAAATCCTCTCACTATGAAGGCCAACATGCCATTTGCCTTCTTCACTGCCTGCTGTACCTGCATGCCTACTTTCAGTGACTGATGTACAAGGACATCCAGGTCTCATTGCACCTCCCCTTTTCCTAATCTGACACCATTCAGATAATAATCTGCCTTCTTGTTCTTGCCACCAAAGTGGATAACCTCACATTTATCCATATTATACTTCATCTGCCATGCAACTGCCCACTCACCCAACCTATCCAAGTCACCCTGCAGCCTTATAGCATCCTCCTCGAAGCTCACACTGCCACCCAGCTTTGTGTCATTCGCAAATTTGGAGATGTTACATTTAATTCTCTCGTCTAAATTGTTAATATATATTGTAAATAACTGGGATCACAGCACTGAGCCCTTTAGTCACTGCCTGCCATTCTGAAAAGGACCTGTTAATTCCAACTCTTTGCTTCCTGTCTGCCAACCAGTTCTCTATCCATGTCAATACCCTACCCTCAATACCAAGTGCTCTAATTTTGCATACTAATCTGTTGTGTGGGATCTTGTCAAAGGCTTTTTGAAAGTCCAGATACATCACATCCACTGGCTCTCCCTTATCCATTCTATTGATCTAAGCAAGTGTTCAATACTTTCTACTTCTGGGGGAGATTAAAATCTACTTTTATCATCAACACATTGTAAAAATTATTTATTTATGTAGAACTTTTAGTTAATGCAGTTTTAACATAAAAATCTGGACATTTCTCTTATGCTCCATTGGACCACTCATTCACTCCTTGCAGCAAAATCTACCCCAATATATTTTGAAAGTTCAAAAGTACTAAATGTGGAAGTGCAAGAAACAAAGCCTGTGTTCTAAAAAGTGGCCAATTTGCACATCAATTACACACTATGATGGTATCAACCCAAATTAGGGAACAATTAATGAAGTGATCACACCAAAGGTGCAGACAAAGAATAGATGGGTGACCACCAGGAAAGGGAGGAGGAAAAGAGTTCAGGAATCCAATGCGGCAATTCACCTGCAAAATAGATATACCCCTTTGAAAACTGTTGAGGGGGATGACCGTTCGGGGAGAGCAGCAACAGCCAGGTCAGTGGCACGGGGTCCGGCTCTGGCACAGCAGGGTACGGTGATGTCAGGCAGAGCGATAGTGATAGGGACTCTATAGTTAGGGGGACAGACAGGAGATTCTGTGGCAGCAAATGGTGCCAGGATGCAGATGTCTCGTAGCAGCTGCAAAACATTCTCAAGGGGAAGGGTGAGCAGCCAGAAGTCATTGTGCACATTGGCACAAATGACATAGGTAGGAAAAGGGATGAGGTCCAGGGAGTGAATATAGGGAGTTAGGTAAAAGGTTAAAATGCCAGGCCTCAAGGGTGGTGATCTCTGGATTACTACCGGTGCCACGTGCGAGTGAGGGTAACAATAGGAGGAGTTCGTGTATGGCTGAGGAGTTTGTGCAGGGGACAGGTATTCAGATTTTTGGACCATTGGGATATCTTCTGTACAAGAGGAGTGGGCTACACCTTAACTGGCGGAGCACCAACATCCTTGCAGGGGGGGTTTGCTAATGTTACTGGGGAGGGTTTAAACTAGAATGGCAGGGGAGGGGAACCAGAGCGGCAGGTCAGCAAATTATGTGCTGAGCTCAAAAAAAAGAAAGGAGCAATTACTCTAATGGCATTATATCACGGGCCACCCAATAGCCAGCGGGTGATAGAGGATCAGATATATAGACAGATAGTTGTCTGCATGCAAAACCATACCACCCAAAGGAACAAAATCCCATGATTTCTAGATGATATGTGAATAATTGGGCTTAGATTGGTATCTGCTTCGCAACTACTGCAAAGCAGTCAACATTCAAAGCCTCACACTGACTTCTGACTGAGTTTAAGTTGTTGTGCAAATGTATTCATCTTCTCTAGACTGTTATATGTTTCCTGAGCAATGACATCCTTTTTGAGGAACATTAACCAAGTAGTAATAAAAGTTTGATATCCAAGGTATGTAGGTTAATTGGCTGGGTAAATGTAAAAATTGTCCCTAGTGGGTGTAGGATAGTGTTAATGTACGGGGATCGCTGGGCGGCACGGACTTGGAGGGCCGAAAATGCCTGTTTCCGGCTGTATATATATATGATATGATATGATATGAAGACTAGAATCTGATTGCTCAATTTTGCCACCATGACCCCTGCACAAAGCTGATTCACCATTTTGTGTAGATGTCTGTTAAGATTAAAGACATTGTAATGTAGCAGATCTCTTCACAATAAAATCACAGACAGACCAAGTGAATAAAATTAACTAATTTCAATAAGTTTGCACGTGTAGCAGGTTTACAAAAATTTAAAAATACGTTTTTCTGATGACATTTTTTCTTAATGTCTGCATTTTTGCCATCTATTAATATGTCTTAAAGTGGTGTAACTGGTGAAGCTACCCTGCTTTATAGTGCCAAAAACCTGAGTTCACTTCTGACTTTGGATGCTATCTGTGTGGAATTTGCTCATTTATGCTGTGACCAGGTGTGTTTCCTCTAGGTTTGCCAGTTTCCTCCCACATCCCAAAGACATAGAGGTTTGTTGGTTAATTGGTGTCTGTAAAGTGTCCTCAGTGTGTTCAGGGAATGGATGCGAAAGTGGGATAACATAGAACTAGTGTAAACGGGTGATCGATGGATGGTTTGGAATCAGTGGGCCGATGGGCCCTTTCTATGCTCTATCGATGAATCAATCCATAATATGTTTATGATCTAGGTTAAGTCTGGGCTTGCTGACGAGGAAGAAATACAGATAAATAACACGGCACATGTGAATTATCACCACACAGTTCAAGCCCTGGAGGCAAGATTACAGGTTGGTAATCTACCTATCTATATTATTATATTACTAAAACTCTCATCTTGTTTGTTCGATCCTTCCTTATTTTTTGTGCCCCCGTCACACGATAGCATGACAATTTTAGTACCGTGCCGCCACAACGTTGCAGTTGTAGTGCTGCAACGTCTAAGTCAACAGACATTGTAAAGTGAAAAGAACTGAGATGTTGCAGGAAGATTGACTATTCTGCGACCTTCAATAGATTTAACCCTAGCTCTGATCATGATTACAACAATGGGGTTTTCCATTTCAAAAGCTTGATTCTTCCATGGAGGTTAGACCCTGCAGGTTCACCTCCTCAACCGTTAGGTCCCTGAAGGTCCTAACGCATATGAAGGTAGACAAATCTCCCGGGCCTGACCAGATATATCCGAATATACGGTGGGAAGGTTGAGAGGAAATTGCAGGTGGCCTGGCTGAGATTTATGAGTCATCATTAAATAGGTTTGAAGTGTCGGAAGATTGCAGGGTGTCTAATGTTGTGCCTCTACTTAAGAAGGGCTGTGTGGAAAAGCTTCGGAACTACAGGCCAGTGAGTCTAACATCCATAGTCAGAAAGTTACTAAAGAGTATTCTGAGGGATAAGATATATATTCATTTAGATAGTCAGCTTGCTGTTTGTCATCTATATCAATTATTTGGATGGGAACATACAAAGCATGATTAGTACGCTTGCAGAACTTGGGTGGGATTGTAGATAGCGAAGATCGTTGTCAAAAATGGCAGCAGAATCTTGATCGGTTGAACAGGTGGGTTACTGGAGTTTAATACAGAGAAGTGTGAGGTGTTGCCATTTGGGAAGTCAAACCAGGGCATGACAGGGCTCTGGGGGAATATTGTGGAGCAGAGGGATCTAGGAGTGCAGGTACATATTTATTTGTAAGTGACATCACAAGTAGATATAGTGGTCAAGAAGGCTTTCAGCACATTGGCCCCCCAATTTACACGCTGTAGCCAGTTACAATAAGCAAAGGCTGGGGCTGTTCCAGAAACTATTATGTACTATTGGCAGGCAAATAACATCAAAATGAAAATTTTAGTTTATCTAGTGTCAATTTGGTTTATCCAAATACACAACTCAAGCAGCTGAATACATGTGGCAAAAGATTAATTTCAGCAAATTCTAATCTTTTGAAGTGTCCCTGTAGGAATTACTTGAAGGAATCCAATCTAAATCTGCTCACGGTTCAAGAGAGGAATAGAAAAGATTGCAATTATTCAAAAATGAGAAATTGCTCATATGTGATCAGATAAGATTAAACTACATCTCTTGTGGCTCCTGTTTAAAAATTATATGTAAATTAATCAAATCTTGATTTAATATCAGGAATCTGAATGAAGGACCTACCTGTAATTTTATTTTGTTTAAATAAGGATCGTGTGTTACAAATACTGGGTTATTTTAAAGAAACCTGACATAAATTCATAAGCTTTCCAGTATGATATCGTGGTATGATTCACTTTGGAAAAGATTTTGATGGGTTTCCTATAAATCAGAAATGTATGATGTTGCATGTTTCTGGATACTTTCCAAACTAAATACTGATGCACTTGTATTGGAACAAAAGTTTTGTATTTAAAATGATGTGCAATGTTTTGTGCCTATGCTTGTTCATTTATTGATATGTAATGTTTTATGTATTACGGGATATGTTACAATAGCAATTTTGTTTGTGATGTTGCTGTAATTTTGCCTTCTCAATTTTGCTTTTTTTTTTCATCCCTTTCAGTCAGGTTTGGCATCTCTTAAAGACCTGAAGCACCTGCTAAGACTGAAAGAAAGAGTTTTACTTCAATCTTCCAAGGCTCTAATAAACCTTATTGACAGAAATCAATCCCTCTTACCCAGTGCTGAAGAGGTATGAGATTTACAGATATTGACAACAGTTATCGTATTTAGTTTAGTTGGGAGATACAGCGTGGAAACAGGCCCTTCGACCCACCACATCGACCATTGATCACTCAGTTACACTAGTCCTCTGTTAGCCCATTTTGACATCCACTCCCTACCACAAATAGCAATTTTTAACAGAGACCAATTAACCTACAAACCTGCACGTCTTTGGGAAATGGGAGTACCCAGAGGAAACGCATGCTATCTTAGGTGAGAAAGTGCAAACTCCACACAGACAGCACCCAAGATCAGGCTCGAACCCAGGTCTCTGGCTCTGTGAGGTAGTAGCTCTACCAGCTGCGCCATTATATCGCCCCAAGCACCCACAATAGACAATAGGTGCAGGAGTAGGCCATTCGGCCCTTCGAGCCAGCACCATCATTCAATGTGATCATGGCTGATCATTCTCAATCAGTACCCCATTCCTGCCTTCTCCCCATACCCCCTGACTCCGCTATCCTTAAGAGCTCTATCTAGCTCTCTCTTGAGTGCATTCAGAGACTTAGCCTCCACTGTCTTCTGAGGCAATGAATTCCACAGATTCGCCACCCTCTGACTAAAGAAATTCCTTCTCATAGACAATAGGTGCAGGAGGAGGCCATTCGGTCCTTCGAGCCAGCACCGCCATTCAATGTCTTCATGGCTGATCATTCTCGATCAGTACCCCGTTCCTGCCTTCTCCCCATACCCCCTGACTCCGCTATCCTTAAGAGCTCTATCCAGCTCGCTATTGAATGCATTCAGAGAATTGGCCTCCAGTGCTTTCTGAGGCAGAGAATTCCACAGATTCACAACTCTCTGACTGAAAAAGTTTTTCCTCATCTCAGTTCTAAATGGCCTACCCCTTATTCTTAAACTGTGGCCCCTGGTTCTGGACTCCCCCAACATTGGGAACATGTTTCCTGCCTCTAACGTGTCCAACCCCTTAATAATCTTATACGTTTCAATAAGATCCCCTCTTATCCTTCTAAATTCCAGTGTATACAAGCCTAGTCGCTCCAGTCTTTCAACATATGATTGTCCCTCCATTCCAGGAATTAACCTAGTAAACCTACGCTGCACGCCCTCAATTGCAAGTATATCCTTCCTCAAATTTGGAGACCAAAACTGCACACAGTACTCCAGGTGCGGTCTCACTAGGGCCCTGTACAACTGCAGAAGGACCTATTTGCTCCTATACTCAACTCCTCTTGTTATGAAGGCCAACATTCCATTGGCTTTCTTCACTGCCTGCTGTACCTGCATGCTTCCTTTCAGTGACTGATGCACTAGGACACCCAGATCTCGTTGTACGTCCCCTGTTCCTAACTTGACACCATTCGGATAATACTCTGCCTTCCTATTCTTACCACCAAAGTGGATAACCTCACACTTATCCACATAAACTGCATCTGCTATGCATCCGCCCACTCACACAACCTGTCCAAGTCACCCTGCAACCTCATAGCATCTTCCTCACAGTTCACACTACCACCCAACTTTGTATCATCTGCAAATTTGCTAATGGTACTTTTAATCCCTTCATCCAAGTCATTAATGTATAATGTAAATAGCTACAGTCCCAGCACCGAGCCTTGCGGTACCCCACTAGTTACTGCCTGCCATTCAGAAAGGGTCCCATTTATCCCCACTCTTTGCTTTCTGTCTGTCAACCAATTTTCTATCCATGTCAGTACCCTACCTCCAATACCATGTGCTCTAATTTTGCCCACTAATCTCCTATGTGGAACCTTGTCAAAGGCTTTCTGAAAGTCAAGGTATACAACATCCACCGGCTCTCCCCTGTCAATTTTCCTGGTTACATCCTCAAAGAATTCCAGAAGATTAGTCAAGCATTATTTCCCCTTCGTAAATCCATGCTGACTCGGAACAATCCTGTTACTACTATCCAAATGCTCCGCAATTTCGTCTTTTATAATTGACTCCAGCATCTTCCCCACCACTGATGTCAGACTAACTGGTCTATAATTTCCCATTTTCTCTCTCCCTCCTTTCTTAAAAAGTGGGACAACATTAGCTACCCTCCAATCCACAGGAACTGATCCTGAATCTATAGAACATTGGAAAATGATCACCAATGCGTCCACAATTTCTAGCGCCACCTCCTTAAGTACTCTGGGATGCAGACCATCAGGCCCTGGAGATTTATCAGCCTTCAGTCCCATCAGTCTACCCAACACCATTTCCTGCCTAATGTGGATTTCCTTCAGTTCCCCCGTCACCCTAGGATCTCTGCCCACTAGAACATCTGGGAGATTGCTTGTATCTTCCTTAGTGAAGACAGATCCAAAGTACCGGTTCAACTCGTCTGCCATTTCCTTGTTTCCCATAATAAATTCCCCCGCTTCTGTCTTCAAGGGACCCACATTTGCCTTGACTATTTTTTTCCTCTTTACATACCTAAAAAAGCTTTTACTATCCTCCTTTATATTATTGGCTAGTTTACCCTCGTACCTCATCTTTTCTCCCCGTATTGCCTTCTTAGTCATCTTCTGTTGCTCTTTAAAAGAGTCCCAATCCTTTGGCTTCCCACTCTTCTTTGCTTTGTTGTACTTCTTCTCTTTTATTTTTATGCTGTCCTTGACTTCCCTTGTCAGCCACGGGTGTCTCTTACTCCCCTTGGAATCTTTCCTCCTCTTTGGTATAAATTGATCTTGCAACTTCTGCATTATTCCCAGGAATATCTGCCATTGCTGTTCCACCGTCTTCCCTGCGAGGGCCTCCTTCCAGTCAATTCTGGCCAGCTCCTGCCTCTGTAATCCCCTTTTCTATACTGTAATACTGACACTTCCGATTTTCCCTTCTCCCTCTCAATTTGTAGAGTAAAACTTATCATATTGTGATCACTGCCTCCTAATGGCTCTTTTACCTCGAGTCCCCTTATCAGATCAGGTTCATTACACAACACTAAATCCAGAATTGCCTTCTCCCTAGTAGGCTCCAGTACAAGCGGTTCTAAGAATCCATCTCGGAGACACCCCACAAACTCTCTTTCCTGGGGTCCATTACCAACCTGATTTTCCCAGTTTACCTGCATGTTGAAATCTCCCATTGCCACCGTAGCATTACATTTGCGACATGCCAATTTTAGCTCCTCATTCAACTTGCACCCTATGTCGAGGCTACTGTTTGGGGGCCTGTAGATAACTTCCATTAGGGTCTTTTTACCCTTACAATTCCTCACTTCTACCCATACTGATTCTACATCTCCTGATTCTATGTCACCCCTTGCAAGGGAGTGAATATCATTCCTCACCAACAGAGCGACCCCACCCCCTCTGCCCACCTGTCTGTCTTTTCTATATGTTGTGTACCCCTGAATATTCAGTTCCCAGCCCTGGTCTTCTTGTAGCCATGTCTCAGTGATTCCCACAACATCATACTTGCCAATGTCTAACTGAGCCTCATCTCCTTCCTGAAGGAACGTCCCTTAATTTTGAGACCTCTAGTCCTAGACTCTCCCACGAGCGGAAACATCCTCTTCACATCCGTTCTTTCCAGGCCTTTCATTATTCGGCAGGTTTCACCGAGGCCCCCCCGCCTCATCCTTCTAGACTCTTAAGACTATGCCTGGAGTGTCAGAGTTGCCAGTTCAGAGGTCCACTGTGCTGCCTTCATCATATTAGTGAAGCCTCTAAGAAATTGATGTAATTTTGTGCTGGCATCTTATATCCCTCAATGAATCTTCCAATCACACTGAACTGAATTTAGAATTCTCTTCAATTCCATTTGAACAAATCAACAGATGCCATATTTGTACTTTACTCTCAATTTGCACTTTAAAATAGTTTTGAAATATCATGACAATGAAGCTGTTTATTTCAACAAAATAGAATAAATATGATTATTATTATTAGCAATAAAATGTTTGTATCTTCATAGGAAGGTTTGGTTTCTCTTTGGCATGAGGAGGATTCTGACCTACAGCTCCCCACTGAAGCGACTTGCTCTGTCAATCAGACATTAAATTATCCAGTACAGAAGATCTGGCAACGTGTAGTCGATGGTAGCTGGATAGTAGGAGTACAATTATCTGAATCCAGCACGTTGTGAGTAAATATAATAATATATTCCTTTATTCGTCCAACACCGGGGAAATATGGCAAAAGACAAAAGCAAATGCAGGTCCACTACTAATTTTCTGGCAAATGTAATCCAGAACTCTTAAAAACTATAATTTCTTTAATCCAGACAGAATTACGAGAACACACTGCCCAGGAAGTCCCCTCAAAAATATGGTTCCTCAAATGGGTGAGGCGGCAGACCTGGAGGATTGAGGGGGGAGGGGACCAGAGCAGTAGGTCAGCAAATGGAAGGGCTGAGTCAGCAGGTTGTGACAAGTAAGTCTCGAAGGAAGCATAGTTAGGAAGAGGTTCATGAATAAGGGGATAATGAAGGACTGACGTGTGTTTACTTAAGTGCAAGAAATATTGTGAACTTGGAGTCTGGATCAATGCATGGAATTATGCTGTTGTGGCCATTACAGTTTCAGTCTGAAGAAAGGTCTTGACCCGAAACGTCACCCATTCCTTCTCTCCAGAGATGCTGCCTGTCCCGCTGAGTTACTCCAGCTTTTTGTGACTATCTTCGGTTTAAACCAGCATCTGCACAGTGTATAAGATGCACAATTAATGGTTATAGAACACATATAGCAGACTTTTTGCTGTTCCGTACAAAGCCATTGTGTACAAGATGTGTAATTAGAATAGAATATGTAATAATTAGACAAACAGTAAAAGCTCAGTTGTTCAGCACACACCAGACTTAACAGCTGCCAGGTAATCAAGCATGAGGGTTACTCACAAATCAGCTTTCCCAATGCAACCCAGATTTGGACCAAGCACTCTGATCCTCGTCCTGTGTTGGCCTGCATCAGCTCAACCACTTCACTACATGGGCCTGCATTGGCATGGGCGCTCCCTCCATGCTGCTCTCACAATGGCTTGGTTGCTCCTTCTGAACGTACTGTTACTGAAGTATGCATGATTATAAAATGTCAGAAAATGACATTTCTGCTGTGATGCATTTGGCAATAGAGGTTTTATAATTTTGCACACTTCTTTATAAGCAAAGTTTTCAGTTTTTTTTTTTTTTACACAACTATCAACAATGAAAACACTAAATATCAATTTTATGAAGGACTCTGGTGAGAATTCTAAGCTTGTTATGTCAAACTTTTCTTGTACCCTCTTTGAGTAGTCACAAATTAGTTAATTTGACCCTTATGTCTGGTTCCCTGCAGAAAATTTGACTGGGTGAGTTTGTCGCTCGTGATCAACCCTGACCTCCTTAATACTGCAACAGTGATTCAGTCACAAAGTAAAGTAGTGAAGCTGAGCAAATTTGGAGTATCTGCATCATTTCCTCAGATTCCGATAGAGCCTCCATCAAAGAAATCAAAAATGGATTTGCAAGGCATAATGGATTTGAGCAGCTGCCATAAAGAAGATCAATGCTCTCAGATTTACAAAGATCTTACACAGACCATCACTGTTGTCACAAACCTATCTCCACTGCTAGTGTACAATAATATTCACTGTTCTGTGTTACTACATGGTATGATGATGGATTCCACCCAGAAAAACGAATTAACAAAAATAGGATTGATCTCACCATGTGGGAAAATATCTTTAAAAATCGAGGACATCTGGAATGAAAATTATATGACAATCTTACTGCAGAATCCTTTGCTGTGTACAGGTAACAATAAAGCTTTTAAAATTAATATTAGTTACTTGTAACAATAGACAAATGGGGAAGCTTTTATTATTTACAGAACTGCCTCAAATGAAAAGAAGGTCTTTTTGTATCTGATGTAGAACGTTTGAGTGCATGAGAAACACTGGCATGGGCTGGTTGGGCTAAAGGGTGCTGTACATTCACGGGTGACGTTTCGGGTCGAGATCCTTTTTCAGAAGTCTGAAGCAGCCAAGATACCAAACTCGCTTATTCTCCAGACTTCTGAAGAAGGGTCTCGACCCGAAATGTCACCCATTCCTTCTCTCCCGAGGTGTTGCCTGACCCACTGAGTTACTCCAGCATTTTGTGTCTACCTTCAATTTAAACCAGCATCGCAGTTTTTTTTTCCTCGTGTTTGAAGGGAGGTGGGCAGAATCAGATTGCCGTTGCAAATTGACAGTAGTGGCTGTCACACACATTCTGCATCCACTTATTCAGGTGATACGTGCTACTCCCACAGCCCAAAATTACACAAATACGCATAGCTTTGCCCAGTAACATATAAAACAAAATAAATAACAAAGTCAATCATATGTTGATTCAAATAGGGTCCTGTAAACATGTCCATTACATACCAGTACAAGTACAATGCAAAAGAAAATCGTCACGATCTTGCTCACTCACCGAAGCATAAAGCAATAAAACCAACAAAATCATCGTAATTTTGTACAAATTAACCATAAATACACCTAATTAATAGTTTTGAAAGCAGTATTTTCTTATCTCGAAGAAGCAAAACTGGAAAATAAGGATGAAACCCAGGTCTGTATACACGCAGCAGCTCAGCCGGTGAGAATGTTTAGCGTGTGACCTATGACTTGGGCATGCGCAATTGAGATACCGAACTCGCTTATTCCCTGCAACCTCCGGCATTCCAGAGAAAACAATATAGGCTTGTTCAACCTCTCTGTAACTAATGCCCCTTAATCTAGGCATTATTTGGGTAAACCTCTGCACCGGTTCCAAAGCCTCCAGAGCCTTCCTGTAATGGGGCGGCCAGAACTGCATGCAATACTTCAAATGCACCCTAAACAATGCACTAAAAAGCTGCATTATGAATTCCTAACTTTCATACTCATTGCCCCAACCAATGAAGGTAAGCATACCATGTGCTGTTTTACCACTCTATCTACTTGTTTTGCCATTTTCAGTGAGTTACGGCTTGGACTCCAAAATTTCTCTGTACATCAAAGATCCTTCTGTACATCCCCCTGCACTTCCCTCTCCTACTTAATAATAAAGTATGAGTAGGTCACGTTTAAGGTCTCGACCCTTTATCAATCTGAAGAAGTGTCCCAGCCCAAAACGTTGTCTTTCCATTTCCTTCCAATGCTGCCTGATCTGCTCAGTTCCTATCGCACTTTGATTGTTACTCAAGATTCCACCATCTTCAGTCTCCTGTTTGTGCATACACAAAAATGCATTAGTTGACCTATTTTCTCAGTCAAAATAAATAGAATCTGACAGGTTTGTTTGGGGTTGGTTTTCTGTTGTCATTTTGCTTTATTTTTCTTTAATTCCCTGTAGATTCATTTAATGAGTAGCATTTAATGCATACTGTATATTGGTTGCTAAGTTCTAAGGCGACAACAATTAAAATATAGCTAAAACATGATTGTACTATTTGAAGCAGGGTCCTGACCTGAAATGTTGTCATCACAACATTTCATCACTAAATATCTGATTCAATATCATTAGAACATTGCCCCTTTTCTGCTATTAGTGTGAAATCAGCTAGTTAGCAAACTTGTAAATCAACAACTCAATGTCCTAGAATAATAGTGCTATAATAGTACTTCAAATTGATTTTTTTTCAACACATTGACAATTATTAAGTGATTATAGTAATCTCTCTCTTTTTCTAATTCCATTTAAATACAGCTTTCAAATGTAATTGGACTTCATTATCCACTGACTATTATCAATTTGTTGTAGATGTAACCTTCTTGCCACTCTGGCTGATTGCCATATCTTTCATAATATGTATCCAGAAAAGGCTGCATCTCATAGAATTGATATTGTCTGAAGTAGATTTGAAAATTCTCCCTTCACTGAGCAATTATCTTTGATATTTTTTTTCCCATTGTGTTAAATTGAATTTATGGATTAAAAAAAAAAAAGAGAAATCAGTTTGGAAACTTTGCACATAAAATGTTTTGAATTATTTCATTTTCTACCTCAGATTTAAAATCTATTAACTTTTAGATGTACTTCTAAAATTCTTTCACTAACTCTATAGTAGTACCAAGTTATAAATACGATTTTCTAGAGTAGTACAAAGTGATAATAAATGTTATAATTTAGATATGTTTAGAAAAGAAAACAATGAATATGAAACTTTCTCGTAAAATGCTGTACTCATTTTGCAAGTGATGCTGCATCTGTATGGCTGTGGATGGAATCTTTTGTCAATCATTTGCCAAACATTTTAATGGATATCCTGCTGTTATTATAAGACTTTCTTCACTTTATTAGTGTTCTTCTATTGAATGTTTCTGCACTCAAGGGAGCAGGAACTACAATATGTCTAATGCTCTGCCCTGAAGTCTGATTAACTTTTTTCCCCCAATACATTCTGTTTTTATGTTTGTTAAACATAGTGCATTCTAAAACAATGTAACATTAAATTACAACTGTAGTTAAAGGAGATCTGCAAGCTCATAGTAAGTTAGAGCTTTTTTTTCTCCCAGAAATAACCAGGTTGGTTTTCCTTTGTTTTAAAAAAAATAAAACAGTTCTCTCGCATCATTGACTCCCATCATCCAAATTCATTCATATAATTTTAAAATAATTTAACATTGTTAACTTGCACACAGTTTTTTGTTTAAAATGTTATGGGACAATTAAGTAACTTTTGGATAATGGACCAGTTTTTTAAAACCGATAATGAATATGTGCTCCTTGATTTTGTTATAGCATCTAATTAAGGACTGCAGTTGCCCATAGTGTCCTGAGCAACACAATACTCAGTAACTGCCTAAGGAAGGGCCAGGACTGGCATCTTAATGTTCCAGGGTACAGATGCAACAGGCAAATAGAGGTAGGGACAATAGAGGAGATGGACTTGCTTTATCGATTTAAGGAGAACATCATAGCAGTAGCCCGAGATGACTATATGAGGCTATATGAGGCCAATATGAACTGAAACTGCCACAGTGCCAAAGGCTTAGACTGGGTGGAATTTTGTCAAGGGTGTTCAGGAAAGTTTCCAAAGACAATAGATAGAAGACTCCAAAGGGAAGAGGGCAAAGCTTGACCTACTTTGAGGGAACTGGGCAGAGCAAGTGACTGAAGGGTCAGTGAGAGAACCTTTTTTGTATCAGTGACCACAACAGTTCTATTAGCTTTAAAATAGTTATGGATAAGGACTGGGTTGGTACACAAGTCAAAGTCCAACTTTGATGATATCAGACAGGAAGTTGGCAGATGGGCAATGTCTTTAATGAATATTTATTCCCTGATTTTACCGTGGGGAAAAATCATGGAGAAAAAACATGAAGTCTGGGGAACGGGACAGATAATGAAGATGTCTTGAGAACAGTCTGTGTTATAGTCATCGAGGTACTAGAAGTCCTAAGATGCATTATAGATAGACCTCCTACTGATCAGATCTATCCAAGGACACTTTAGGAAGCTGCAAAAGAAATTGCAGGCGTCTTGGTGATATATATAAGTCGCAGGTAAGACACTGGAAGACTGCAGGGTGGTTATTGTTGTACCTCTATTTAAGAAGAGCTGTAAAGAAAAAACTAGGAACTATAGACCAGTGAGCCTAATATATGTGGTATGAACACAAAAGGACAGAAAGTGCTGGAGTAACTCAGGTCAGGCAACATCTCTGGAGAATATGAATAGGTGACCCTTCTTCAGTCTCGACTTGAAATGTCACTTATCCATGTTCTCCAGAGATGCTGCCTGACCAATCGAGTTACTACAGCACTTTGTGCCCTTTTGTGTATTTATTTGTTTTTCTATCTGGTAGGAAAGTTACTGGAGAGATGCTGAGGGAAGGAAATACATGCATTTAGACAAATGGGTTGATTAAGGTTAGCCAACACGGTTTTGTACCTGGGAGATTGTGTCTCACAAATTTGATCGGGTTTTGGAAAAAGTAACCAAGAAGGTAGATGAAGACATTGATGTAGTTTATATGGGTATAAGCCAGGCCTTTGATATGGTTCTGCATGGTTGAATGCTCTTGAAGATTGAATTGCATTGGTTCCAGGGAGAGCTAGCTAGCTGGATATAGAATTGACATCATGGTAGGAAACAGAGGTTGGTGGTGAAAGATTTTTCAGACTGGAGGCCTGTGACTAATGATGTGCCTCAGGGATCTGTGATAGGCCCACTGCTGTTTCTCATCAATTTCACCAATTTGAATGAAAATGGACAAGGCATAATTAGTAAGTTTGCTGATGACACTAAAATAGGTAGTATCTTAGGTGGTGAAGAAGGTTATCAAGAATTACAGTGGGATCTTGATCAGCTGGATAAATGGACCGAGGAATGGCAAATGGAATTTAATTTAGTTACCTGTGGCGTGTTGCATTTTGGGATGTCAAACCAGGACAGGATCTACACATTGAATGGTAGGACCCTGCGGAGTGTGTAGGGCTGAGGGATCTATCAGAAAGATGCCGTTAAACTGGAAAGAGTGCAGTGAAGATGAACAAGGATGTTGCCAGAACTCGAAGCCTGAGTTATAGGGAGAGGTGAGGACCTCATTCCTTGGAGTACAGGAAACTGAGGGTTGACTTTATTATGAGTGGAGTAGAAGTGTTACAAACTTAAAATACTGCCCTTCAAGTACAATGTTGACTAAATATACAACTCACTAATGAACAACTCAATATTTACACGAGTACTTTATTTTTTGCAAATGGTGGATAAAATTGACTTCAGTTAATCTTGTATTTTTAAATTTAAAAAAAAAAATCAAATGTACGAACCTTTAAGAGAGATTTCCTGGTAGGAGCCAACCCAATGATATAGTACCATGAACAAGCTTCTGTACGCTCCCTGGACCATATTTTGTGTGCAAATATTTAACAATAATTTTCGACTTTAGAAACTTGCTGAAATGAAGTGAAGACAATAGATAAAAAAATAACATGCTTAAACAAGTGACGAATACAAAATAGACTGACATAGATTAATTTGTTACATTCAATGTGCATCATTTTCTAATTGAAAAATTAATCTCTCCTTTCAGTTGACAAATTGTTTTAAGTCCATTTAGCATTGTGAGTGAACCCTGTTTCACTTTGCCTCAACAGTTTAAGGTACCTTACTGTCTGCACAGTTTCAGATATTTTAATTAATATTTCACTTTACCTTTTTTTCTAAACATTTTGTTTGTTTTCTAACCTCCAGAGCAGAGAATGTTTGACAGAAATAAAAACTTGAGGCTTATTCTAATGAGAAATAAATGATCAAGTTCAGTTTTAAAGTATTCCTTGAGTTTATTGTTTTGGATCTAATAACAACCTCATTAGCATTGCTGTGCTGTTGCTTCCTTTTGCTTTCTCTTGAAAAATCCAATATGCCTACTATGATTGATGTTTTTTATATCACTTTAAATTTGATATAAGATGTGATCCGAGCTGTTTTGTTTTCTAATGCTTTAATTCTGTAAACAGATTAATTAAACTGGCAGATTCATGTTAAAAATTCTACTATCTGATTAATTATTTTTGGTCACTGTTGCTGTTTACATAATTCGGAATTGCACATTTTCAAGTTAATCTTTCAATAAATAAAATTAACAGGGACATTTTGCTAAAATATTAATCATACATTTATATGTCTATCCTATCTATATTTATTTGAGTACTGTTTATATTTCCACAGATAAGACAATAGAAGATTTTTATGCCATTGTAGCTACATCCCAAAAATCGAACTTCAGAATATTCTCCCCAGATTATACGCTGGCTCCAGTGAAAGACTGGCTGTTCGGTCCAATGCAATGCGAGCCTCTGAAAATCTACCCAGAATATTGGCTGTGCTTCAAAATGGGTATTCTCCTGAAATGGCATCTACCAAATCCCTTTAAAGGAATTTTGACAATACTTTGGAGGTAAGATTCATGCATGTTTGTTTCTTAATAACTTCCTAATTTCTTCTTAATTTACCTTTTATTCTCAAAGCAGCACATTTGTCTTTGTCCACTTGTTACTATGGCATTGAAGTATTAAATTCATCATCAATATGAAGCTTGCAGGAATAAATTATTGTCATTCCATCATTGAGAGCTGCTTACTCCATTTCACAGAGACATAGAAACATAGAAAATAGGTGCAGGAGGAGGCCATTCGGCCCTTCGAGCCAGTACCGCCATTCATTGTGATCATGGCTGATCATCCCCAATTAATAATCCGTGCCGGCCTTCTCCCCATATCCCTTGATTCCACGAGCCCCTAGAGCTCTATCTAACTCTCTCTTAAATCCATCCAGTGATTTGACTTCCACTGCCCTCTGTGGCAGAGAATTCCACAAATTCACAACTCTGGGTGAAAAAGTTTTTTCTCACCACTCTTTTAAATGACCTCCCCTTTATTCTAAGACTTTGGCCCCTGGTTCTGGACTCACCCAACATTGGGAACATTTTTCCTGTATCTAGCTTGTCCA
>NW_027603219.1:0-5691 GCF_053455715.1 Rhinoraja longicauda
GGTTACAATGGAAACCCTACGAGGACGGGCCCAACGGGGAAAGAGGGATACTGGGAAAAGGGGAGGTCCCCCTCCCTCACCCCTTCCCCCTCCCCTCCCCTCCCACCTCCCTCCCCCCTCCCCCCTCCCTCCCCCTCCCTCCCCCTCCCCTCTACCACCTCCCTCCCCTCTCCCCTTCCCCCCGTTCCCCCTCCCCCCTCCCCCCTCCCCTCCCCATTCCCTCCCACTCCCCTCCTCCCTCCACACCTCCCTCCCTCCCCTTCCCTCCCTCCCCTCCTCCCGGTTACAATGGAAACCCTACGAGGACGGGCCCAACGGGGAAAGAGGGGTACTGGGAAAAGGGCAGTTCCCCCATCCTCCCCCCTCCCTCCATCTCCCCCCTTCCCCCTTCCCCCCACCCCTCCCCCCCTTTCCCTCCCCTCCTCCCTCCACACCTCCCTCCTCCCTCCCTCCCCCCTCCCTCCGCGCCTCCCGGTTACAATGGAAACCCAACGAGGAAAGAGGGGTACTGGGAAAACAGGTGGTCCCCCTCCCTCCCCCATTCCCCCATCCCTCCCCCTCCCCTCTACACCCTCCCTCCCCTATCCCTCCCCCCCTTCCCCCCTCCCCCCTCCCTCCCCCCACCCTCCCCCTCCCCCCTACCCCCTCCCTCCCCTCTCCCCTTCCCCCCCTTCCCCCTCCCCCCTCCCCTCCCCATTCCCTCCCACTCCCCTCCTCCCTCCACACCTCCCTCCCTCCCCTTCCCTCCCTCCCCTCCTCCCGGTTACAATGGAAACCCTACGGGGACGGGCCCCCTCCCTCCCCCCACCCCCTTCCCTCCCCCCACCCCCTTCCCTCCCCAACCCCCTCCCTCCCCACCCCCCCTCCCCTCCCTCCCCACCCCCCTCCCTCCCCACCCCCCCTCCCTCCCTTCTCCCTCCCCCCTTCCCCCCTCCCCTCCCCCCTCCCCACCTCCCTCCCCCAACGGGGAAAGAGGGGTACTGGGAAAAGAGGAGGTCCCCCTCCCTCCCCCGTTCCCCCCGCCCCTCCTCCCTCCCTCCTCCACCCTACCCCCCTCCCTCCCCTCTCCCTCCCCCTTTCCCCCTCCCCTCCCCCTCCCCTCCCCCCCTCCCTCCCCCTCCCCTCCTCCCTCCACTCCTCCCTATCCCCTCCCTCCCCGCCTCCCGGTTACAATGGAAACCCTACGAGGACGGGCACAACGGGGAAAGAGGGGTACTGGGAAAAGGGGAGGTCCTCCTCCCTCCCCCCTTCCCACCCCCCTTCCCCTCTCCCCCCTCCCCGCTCCCCCCTCCCCTCCCTCCCCTCCCTCCCCCTCCCCCTACCCCCTCCCTCCCCTCGCCCTCCCCCCTCCCCTCCCCCTCCCATCCCCCCTCTCTCCCCCCTCCCTCCCCCTGCACCCTCCCTCCCCTCTCCCTCCCCCTCCCCCCTTCCTCCCCCCCCTTCCACCCTCCCCTCCCCCCCCTCCCTCCCCCTCCCCTCCTCCCCCCCACTCCCCTCCCGGCTACAATGGAAACCCTACGAGGACGGGCCCAACGGGCACACTTGTGCTAGTATAAGCACATTTAAAAACAACCCACGTTGACCAAAGTGCTGTACATCTGATTAGGTACTAAGGAAAAAAATGAAACATAGAGTAGCACACAAACAGTTCGCAGCGCCTCCTCAATGAGCCTCCTCAATGAGCCTCAGACGCTAGGGAGTAGAAATAGGTTTTGAGCCTGGACTTAAAGGAGCGATGGAGGGGGCAGTTCTGATGGGGAGAGGGATGCTCTTTCCACCCTCCCTCCCCCCCTCCCGGTTACAATGGAAACCCTACGGGGACGGGCCCCCTCCCTCCCCCCACCCCCTTCCCTCCCCCCACCCCCTTCCCTCCCCAACCCCCTCCCTCCCCACCCCCCTCCCCTCCCTCCCCACCCCCTCCCTCCCCACCCCCCTCCCTCCCTTCTCCCTCCCCCCTTCCCCCCTCCCCTCCCCCCTCCCCACCTCCCTCCCTCCCCCTTCCCTCCCTCCCCTCCTCCCGGTTACAATGGAAACCCTACGACGACGGGCCCAACGGGGAAAGAGGGGTACTGGGAAAAGGGGAGGTCCCGCTCCCTCCCCCCTTCCCCCTCCCCTCCCCCCTCCCTCCCCCCCCTCCCCTCCCCCCCTCCATCCCCCCTCCCTCCCCCTCCCCCTTACCCCCTCCCTCCCCTTCCCCCCCTTCCCCCCTCCCCCCTCCCTCCCCCTCCCCTCCTCCCTCCACACCTCCCTCCTCCCTCCCTCCCCCTTCCCTCCCTCCCCTCCTCCCGGTTACAATGGAAACCCTACGAGGACGGGCCCAACGGGGAAAGAGGGGTACTGGGAAAAGGGGAGGTCCCCCTCCCTCCCCCCTTCCCCCCTTCCTCCACATCCCCCCCTTCCCCCTCCCCCCTTCCCCCCTCCCCTCCCACCCCTCCCCTTCCCCCTCCACCCCCTCCCCTCCTCCCTCCCTCCCCCCTCCCTCCCCGCCTCCCGGTTACAATGGAAACCCTACGAGGACGGGCCCAACGGGGAAAGAGGGGTACTGGGAAAAGGGGAGGTCCCCCTCCCTCCCCCTTTCCTCCCCCCTTCCGCCCTCCCCTCCCCTCCTCCCTCCACACCTCCCTCCTCCCTCCCTCCCCGCCTCCCGGTTACAATGGAAACCCTACGAGGACGGGCCCAACGGGGAAAGAGGGGTACTGGGAAAACGGGTGGTCCCGTTTTATTTATGACCTTTTTTTTAAATGTCTTCAGGTTGTGACGTCACAATGCTTGTGCGAGATGGGTGCTACATTGTTTCGAAAAGCAATAAAAAGATCGCCGTGAGAAGCACTTAGTCACCGGGAATGTTGCCAAAAAAGCACTAATTGTTTTAAAGTAGTGTTTTTTGTTATTGCAAGTCACTTAACATACACAGATCAGCATGGGGCCCCTATGCTCGTGGGACACCGGGGCAAGTGTTTCGAAAAAAGCACAGTGTGTCTGGGGGAGAGAGAGAATGGGGGGGGTCTGAGAATGGGGACTGGGGAGGGGGACAACAGGGGTCGTTGCGGAGGGGGCTTGGTGGTGGGGGAAAGAGGGGTACTGGGAAAAGGGGAGGTCCCCCTTCCCCCCTCAACCCCTTCCTCCCCCCTCCTTCCCACCTCCATCCCCACTCCCTCCCCCTCCTCCCCAACTCCCTCCCCCCTCCCTCCCCACCTCCCTCACACCTCCCCCTAACTCCCCTCCCCCCCTAATTCCCCACCCTCCCTCCTTCCCTCCATCCCTCCCCCCTCCCTCCACCCTTCCATCCCTCTCCCCCTCCTCCCTCCTTCCACCCTCCCTCCCCCCCTTCCGGTTACAATGGAAAACCTACGGGGACGGGCCCAACGGGGAAAGAGGGGTACTGGGAAAAGGGGAAGTCCCCCTCCCTCCCTCCCCTCCCCCTTCCTCCCCCTCCCTCCACCTCCACCCCCTTCCCCCTCCCCCCATTCTTCCATCCCCTCCCCCCCTTCCCCCCTCCCCTCCCCTCCCCCCTCCCTCCCCCTCCCCTCCTCCCTCCACACCCCCCCTCCTCCCTCCCTCCCCCCTCCCTCCCCGCCACCCGGTTACAATGGAAACCCTACGAGGACGGGCCCAACGGGGAAAGAGGGGTACGGGGAAAAGGGGAGGTCCCCCTCCCTCCCCCCTTCCCCCCTCCTTCCCCATTCCCCCCCCCTTCCTTCCCCCTCCCTCCCCCCTCCCCCCCACCCCCTCCCTCCCCTCTCACTCCCCCCTCCCCTCCCTCCCCCCTCCCTCCCCCTCCCCCTTACCCCCTCCCTCCCCTCACCCTCCCCCCTTCCCCCATCTCCTCCCCCCTCCCTCCCCCTCCCCTCCTCCCTCCCTCCCCCTTCCCTATCCCCCACTCCCCTCCCGGTTACAATGGAAACCCTACGAGGACGGGCCCAACGGGCACACCTGTACTAGTCTATCTATCTATCTATCTATCTATCTATCTATCTATCTATCTATCTATCTATCTATCTATCTATCTATCTATCTATCTATCTATCTATCTATCTATCTATCTATCTATCTATCTATCTATCTATCTATCTATCTATCTATCTAACAATCTATCTATCTATCTATATACTATTAAAACTCAGATCTTGAATATATATATATATATTCGACTGATGTCGGATGAATACGGCAATTCCGGCAAAACGCTGAACCGTAGCGCCACGATTTTTGTACCGCATTAATCAGCATGCGGTTCGCTGCTGGAAAATGATATTTTTATTTAATTCGGACGCATATTTTTTAAGTTACAGAGGTTTAAAAGTGCTGCCCCCCCTGATTTATCGAAGTTTTGACAGAAGGGGGGCGCTGCGGTGCGGATTGTGATGTCACAATGCCCCTGTGAGATGAACTCGAGCTGACCCCCCTTCCCCCCCCAGCGGTATTCAGCGTGTGACGTCACAATGCCCCTGTGCTACATTGTTGCGAAGAGCTGTCAAGTCAAGTCCATTTTATTTGTATAGCACATTTAAAATCAACCCACGTTGACCAAAGTGCTGTACATCTGATTAGGTACTAAGGGAAAAAATGAAACATACAGTGGCACGCAAACAGTTCACAGCACCTCCTCAATGAGCCTCAAACGCTAGGGAGTAGAAATAGGTTTTGAGCCTGGACTTAAAGGAGTCGATGGAGGGGGCAGTTCTGATGGGGAGAGGGATGCTCTTTCCACCCTCCCCCTCTCTCCCTCCCCCCTCCCCCCTCCCTCCTTTCCCCCCTCCCCCCCTTTCCGCCCTCCCCTTCCCGTCCTCCCTCCTCCCTCCCTCCCCCCTTCCCTCCCTCCCCTCCTCCCGGTTACAATGGAATCCCTACGAGGACGGGCCCAACGGGGAAAGTGGGGTACTGGAAAAGGGGAGAGCCCCCTCCCTCCCCCCTTCCCCCTCCTCCCCCCTCCCTCCCCCTCCCCCCTACCCCCCCTCCCCTCTCCCCCTCCCTCCCCCCTCCCTCCCCCTACCCCCTCAATCCCCCCTTCCCCCCTCCCCTCCCCCCCTCCCTCCCCTCCCCACCTCCCTCCTCCCTCCCTCCCCCTTCCCTCCCTCCCTCCTCCCGGTTACAATGGAAACCTACGAGGACGGGCCCAATGGGGAAAGAGGGGTACTGGGTAAAGGGGAGGTCCCCCTCCTCCCCCCTTCCCCCCTCCCCCTCCCCCCTCCCCCTCCCTCCCCCACCCCCCTCCCTCCCTCCCCTCACCCCTCCCCCTACCCCATCCCCTCCCCCCTCCTTCCCCATCTCCCTCCACACCTACCTCCTCCCTCCACACCTCCCTCCTCCCTCCCTCCCCCTTCCCTCCCTCCCGTCCTCCCGGTTACAATGGAAACCCTACGAGGACAGGCCCAACGGGGAAAGAGGGGAACTGGGAAAAGGGGAGGTCCCCCTCCTTCCCCCCTTCCCCCCTCCCCTCCCCTCCCAAACAGTTCACAGTACCTCCTCAATTAGCCTCAAAAGCTAGGGAGTAGAAATAGGTTTTGAGCCTGGACTTAAAGGAGTCGATGGAGGAGGCAGTTCTGATGGGGAGAGGGATGCTCTTTCAAACATTCCCCTCTCTCCCTCCCCCCTCCCCCCCCTCCCCCCTTTCCGCCCTCCCCTTCCCCCCCCTCCCTCCCTCCTCCCTCCTCCCTCCCTCCCTCCCTCCCCTCCTCCCGGTTACAATGG
>NW_027603219.1:6191-15191 GCF_053455715.1 Rhinoraja longicauda
GGGGGAGGGGAGGGGGAGGAGGGGGAGGGAGAGGGGAGGGAGGGGGGTAGGGGGAGGGGGAGGGGTGAGGGGAGGGGGATGGGAAGGGGGGGAGGGAGAGGGGAGGGAGGGGGTAGGGGGGGAGGGTGAGGGAGGGAGGGGGAAGTGGGGAGGGCGGGGGACCTCCCCTTTTCCCAGTACCCCTCTTTCCCCGTTGGGCCCGTCCTCGTAGGGTTTCCATTGTAACCGGGAGGAGGGGAGGGAGGGAAGGGGGAGGGAGGTGTGGAGGGAGGGAGGATGGAGGTGTGGAGGGAGGAGGAGGGGGGGAGGGGAGGGGGGAAGGGGGGAGGGAGAGGGGAGGGAGGGGGGTAGGGTGGGGAGGGGGAGGGAGAGGGGAGGGAGGGGGGTAGGGTGGGGAGGGGGAGGGGAGGGGGGAAGGGGGAGGGAGGAAGGGGGAGGGAGGGGGACCTCCCCTTTTCCCAGTCCCCCTCTTTTCCCGTTGGGCCCGTCCTCGTAGGGTTTCCATTGTAACCGGGAGGGGAGGAAAGGGGGACGGTTGGGGGAGGGAAGGGGGAGGGAGGAGGGGAGGGAGGGGGGGAGGGGAGGGGGGGAGGGGGAGGGAGAGGGGAGGGAGGGGGGTAGGGGGGAGGGAGGGGGGAGAGGGGGGGATGGGAGGGGGGAGGGGGGAAGGGAGGAGGGAAAGGGGGAGGGAGAGGGGAGGGAGGTGGGTAGGGGGGAGGGAGGGAGGGGGACCTCCCCTTTTCCCAGTACCCCTCTTTCCCCGTTGGGCCCGTCCTCGTAGGGTTTCCATTGTAACCGGGAGGTGGGGAGGGCGGGAAGGGGGAGGGAGGGGAGGAGGGAGGTGTGGAGGGAGGAGGGGAGGGGAGGGAGGGGGGAGGGGAGGGAGGGGGTAGGGGGAGGGGAGGGAGAGGGGAGGGGGAGGGGAGGGGGAAGGGGGGAGGGAAGGGGGGAGGGAGGGGGACCTCCCCTTTTCCCAGTACTCCTCTTTCCCCGTTGGGCCCGTCCTCGTAGGGTTTCAATTGTAACCGGGAGGGGGGGAGGGAGGGTGGAAGGAGGGGGGAGAGGGATGGAAGGGTGGAGGGAGGGGGGGAGGATTGGGGAGGGAGGGAAGGAGGGAGGGGGGAGTTAGGGGTGAGGGGGGAGGGAGTTGGGGAGGGAGGGGGAGGAGGGGAGGAGGGAGTGGGGATGGAGGTGGGAAGGAGGGGGGATGAAGGGGTTGAGGGGGGAAGGGGGACCTCCCCTTTTCCCAGTACCCCTCTTTCCCGTTGGGCCTGTCCTCATAGGGTTTCCATTGTAACCGGGAGGGGGGGAGGGAGGGAGGAGGGAGGTGTGGAGGGAGGAGGGGAGGGGGAGGAGGGGCGAGGGGAGGGGGAAGGGGGTAGGGGGAGGGGAGGGAGGGGGATCTCCCCTTTTCCCAGTACCGCTCTTTCCCCGTTGGGCTCGTCCCCGTAGGGTTTCCATTGTAACCGGGAGGGGGGGAGGGAGGGTGGAAGGAGGTGGGAGGGGGAGAGGGATGGAAGGGTGGAGGGAGGGGGCAGGGAGTGGGGGAGGGTGGGATGGAGGGAAGGAGGGAGGGGGGGAGTTAGGGGCTGAGTGGTGATGGAGGTTGGGATTGAGGGGGGAGGGAGGGGGGGAGCGAGTGGGGATGGAGGTGGGAAGGAGGGGGGAGGAAGGGGTTGAGGGGGGAAGTGGAACCTCCCCTTTTCCCAGTACCCCTCTTTCCCCCACCACCAAGCCCCCTCCGCAACGACCCCTGTTGTCCCCCTCCCCAGTCCCCATTCTCAGACCCCCCCCCCCATTCTCTCTCTCCCCCAGACACACTCTCAGTGCTTTTTTCGAAACACTTGCCCCAGTGGCCCACGAGCATAGGGGCCCAATGCTGATCTGTGTATGTTAAGTGACTTGCAATAAAAAAAAATATTTAAAAAAAGCTAAGTGCTTTTTAAGTGCTTGTTTTGAAACATTCGCTGTCACATAGTGCTTCTCACTGCGATCTGTTAGTGGTGCTTTTCGAAACAATGTAGCACCCATCTCAAACAAGCATTGGGAGGATGGGAGGGAGGGAAGGGGAGGGAGGGAGGAGAGAGGTGTGGAGGGAGGGGGGAAGGGGAGGGGGGAATGGGGGGAAGGGGGAGGGAGAGGGGAGGGAGGGGGGATGGGATGGGGGAAGGGATGGGGGAAGGGGGGAGGGAGGGGGACCTCCCCTTTTCCCAGTACCCCTCTTTCCCCGTTGGGCCCGTCCTCGTAGGGTTTCCATTGTAACCGGGAGGAGGGGAGGGAGGGAGGAGGGAGGTGTGGAGGGAGGAGGGGAGGGGGGAGGGGAGGGGGAAGGGGGAGGGAGAGGGTTAGGGGGGAGGGGAAGGGGGGAGGGGAGGGGGGAAGGGGAGGGAGGGGGACCTCCCCTTTTCCCAGTACCCCTCTTTCCCCGTTGGGCCCGTCCCCGTAGGGTTTCCTTTGTAACCAGAAGGGGGGAGGGAGGGTGGAAGGAGGGGGGAGGGGGAGAGGGATGGAAGGGTGGAGGGAGGGGGGGGAGGATGGAGGGAAGGAGGGAGGGGGGGGAGTTAGGGGAGGAGGGGTGAGGGAGGTGGGGAGGGAGTTGGGGAGGAGGGGGGGAGGGAGTGGGGATGGAGGTGGGAAGGAGTGGGGAGGAAGGGGTTGAGGGGGGAAGGGGGGGAGGGAGGGAATAGGGGCCCCATGCTGATCTGTGTATGTTAAGTGACTTGCACAACTTTAAAAAACTGGCAGTTGCTTTTCGCAACAATGTTGCAACAATCTCACACAAGCATTGTGACGTCACAAGCTGAAGATGTAAATTTAAAACCGAGCTGATCTCTCATTGGTGCACGGGTGCCATTGTGACATCACGCGCTGAAGCCCCTTCAAGAAAAGGGTTAGAAATGAAAATTTAAACTTTAATATCTCTCTAGCTTTAAAAAGGTAGCTTCAATTTGAACGAAAGTACTTACAATAGTTGCCCACGTTAATGGTGAATATGGCGGTACAAAAATCGTAGCGCTTTGGTGTACCGTCTGGGAGGAGTAGGGTTTGTAAGTTATGGACAGAAACTCTTCGGAATCTTCCGTACATACACATATACATCCATACATACGGAATGTTGGACCGCAGAGTTTTAGTAGTATACTAGACCGAGTGGGCCCGTTGGGCCCGTCCTCGTAGGGTTTCCATTGTAACTGGGAGGATGGGAGGGAGGGAAGAGGGAGGGAGGGAGGAGGGAGGTGTGGAGGGAGCAGGGGAGGGGGAGGGAGGGGGGGAGGGGAGGGTGGAGTGGAGGGGGGAGGGGGGGGGAGGGAAGGGGACCTCCCCTTTTCCCAGTACCCCTCTTTCCCCGTTGGGCCCGTCCCCGTAGGGTTTCCATTGTAACGGGGAGGGGGGAGGGGAGGGAGGGGGGTAGGGGGAGGGAGGGGGAGGGAGAGGGGAGGGGGAAGGGGGGAGGGAGGGGGACCTCCCCTTTTCCCAGTACTCCTCTTTCCCCGTTGGGCCCGTCCTCGTAGGGTTTCCATTGTAACCGGGAGGGGGGGAGGGAGGGAGGAGGGAGGTGCGGAGGGAGGTGTGGAGGGAGGAGGGGAGGGGGAGGGAGGGGGGGAGGGGAGGGGGAGGGGGGAAGATGGGTAGGGGGAGGGGAGGGAGGAGGGGAGGGAGGGGGAACTCCCCTTTTCCCAGTACCCCTCTTTCCCCGTTGGGCCCGTCCCCGTAGGGTTTCCATTGTAACCGGGAGGGGGGGAGGGAGGGTGGAAGGAGGGGGGAGGGGGAGAGGGGTGGAAGTGTGGAGGGATGGGGGGAGGGAGTGGGGGAGGGTCGGATGGAGAGAAGGAGGGAGGGGTGAGTTAGGGGCTGAGTGGTGATGGAGGTTGAGATTGAGGGGGGAGAGAGTGGGGATGGAGGTGGGAAGGAGGGGGGAGGAAGAGGTTGAGGGGGAAGTGGGACCTCCCCTTTTCCCAGTACCCCTCTTTCCCCCACCACCAAGCCCCCACCGCAACGACCCCTGTTGTCCCCCTACCCAGTCCCCATTCTCAGACCACCCCCCATTCTCTTGGAATAAAAAAAAATGCTTTAAAAAAAAAAGTGCTTTTTAATTGCTTGTTTTGAAACATTCGCGGTTAAGTGCTTTTTTAAAAAACATTCGCGGTTAAGTGCTGGTTTTGAAACATTCGCGGCTACTTAGTGCTTCTGTCAGCTGCTTTTCGAAACAATGTTGCAACCATCTCACACAAGCATTGGGAGGATGGGAGGGAGGGAAGGGGAGGGAGGGAGGAGGGAGGTGTGGAGGGAGGAGGGGAGGGAGGGGGGAAGGGGAGGGGGGGAAGGGGGCGGGAGAGGGGAGGGAGGGGGGATGGGATGGGGAAGGGGGGAGTGAGGGGGACCTCCCCTTTTCCCAGTACCCCTCTTTCCCCGTTGGGCCCGTCCTCGTAGGGTTTCCATTGTAACCGGGAGGAGGGGAGGGAGGGAAGGGGGAGGGAGGGAGGAGGGAGGTGTGGAGGGAGGGGAGGGGGAGGGAGGGGGGAGGGAGAGGGGGAGGGAGGGGGGGAGGGGGGTGAGGGGGGAGGGAGAGGGGTAGGGGGGGAGGGGAGGGGGAAGGGGAGGGAGGGGGACCTCCCCTTTTCCCAGTACCCCTCTTTCCCCGTTGGGCCCGTCCTCGTAGGGTTTCCATTGTAACCGGGAGGAGGGGAGGGAGGGAAGGGGGAGGGAGGGAGGTGTGGAGGGTGGAGGGGGAGGGAGGGGGGAGGGGAGGGTGGAAGGGGGGGAGGGAGGGGGGGTGGAGGTGGGAAGGAGTGGGGAGGAAGGGGTTGAGGGGGGAAGGGGGGGGAGGGAGGTAATAGGGGCCCCATGCTGATCTGTGTATGTTAAGTGACTCGCACAACTTTAAAAAACTGGCAGTTGCTTTTCGCAACAATGTTGCAACCATCTCACACAAGCATTGTGACGTCACAAGCTGAAGACCTTGAAAAAAAAGGTCAGAAAAAAAATTATGTAAATTTAAAGTAGTAAACACCCAATAGCAGCCGCTTGTCCATCGCGAGCTGATCTCTCATTGGTGCACGGGTGCCATTGTGACATCACGCGCTGAAGCCCCTTCAAGAAAAGGGTTAGAAATGAAAAATTTAATCTTTAATATCTCTCTAGCTTTAAAAAGGTAGCTTCAATTTGAACGAAAGTACTTACAATAGTTGCCCATGTTAATGGTGAATACGGCGGTACAAAAATCGTAGCGCTTTGGTGTACCGTCTGGGAGGAGTAGGGTTTGGCCCCTTCAAGAAAAGTGTTAGAAATGAAAATTTAAACTTTAATATCTCTCTAGCTTTAAAAAGGTAGCTTCAATTTGAACGAAAGTACTTACAATAGTTGCCCAGGTTAATGGTGAATACGGCGGTACAAAAATCGTAGCGCTTTGGTGTACCGTCTGGGAGGAGTAGGGTTTGTAAGTTATGGACAGAAACTTCGGAATCAACTTCGGAATCTTTCGTACATACGGAATCTGTCAGTTGCTTTTCGAGGGAGGGAGTAGGGAGGTGTGGAGGGGGGAGGGGAGGGGGAGGGAGGGGGGAGGGGAGGGGGGAAGGGGGGGAGGGAGAGGGGAGGGAAGGGGGTAGGGGAGAGGGGGAGGGATGGGGGAGGGGGGAAGGGGAGGGAGGGGGGAAGGGTAGGGGAGGGAGGGGGGGAGGGAGAAGGGAGGGAGGGGGGAGTGGGGGGGGAGGGAGGGGAACCTCCCATTTTCCCAGTACCCCTCTTTCCCCATTGGGCCCGTCCTCGTAGGGTTTCCATTGTAACCGGGAGGAGGGGAGGGAGGGTGGAAGGAGGGGGGAGGGTGAGAGGGATGGAATGGTGGAGGGAGGGGGGAGGGAGTGGGGGAGGGTGGGATGGAGGGAAGGAGGGAGGGGGGGAGATAGGGGCTGAGTGGTGAAGGAGGTTGGGATTGAGGGGGGAGGGAGGGGGGAGGGAGTGGGGATGGAGGTGAGAAGGAGGGGGGAGGAAGGGGTTGAGGGGGAAGTGGGACCTCCCCTTTTCCCAGTACCCCTCTTTTCCCCACCACCAAGCCCCCTCCGCAACGACCCCTGTTGTCCCCCTCCCCAGTCCCCATTCTTAGACCCCCCCCCCCCCCCATTCTCTCTCTCCCCCAGACACACTCTCAGTGCTTTTTTCGAAACACTTGCCCCGGTGGCCCACGAGCATAGGGGCCCAATGCTGATCTGTGTATGATAAGTGACTTGCAATTAAAAAAAATACTTTAAAAAAAGATAAGTGCTTTTTAAGTGCTTGTTTTGAAACATTCACGGTCACATAGTGCTTCTCACTGCGATCTGTTAGTGGTGCTTTTCGAAACAATGTAGCACCCATCTCAAACAAGCATTGGGAGGATGGGAGGGAGGGAAGGGGAGGGAGGGAGGAGAGAGGTGTGGAGGGAGGGGGGAAGGGGAGGGGGAACGGGGGGGAGGGAGAGGGGAGGGAGGGGGGATGGGATGGGGGAAGGGGGGAGGGAGGGGGACCTCCCCTTTTCCCAGTACCCCTCTTTCCCCGTTGGGCCCGTCCTCGTAGGGTTTCCATTGTAACCGGGAGGAGGGGAGGGAGGGAGGAGGAGGTGTGGAGGGAGGAGGGGAGGGGGGGAGGGGAGGGGGAGGGAGAGGGTTAGGGGGGAGGGGGAGGGGGGAGGGGAGGGGGGAAGGGGAGGGAGGGGGACCTCCCCTTTTCCCAGTACCCCTCTTTCCCCGTTGGGCCCGTCCCCGTAGGGTTTCCTTTGTAACCAGAAGGGGGGGAGGGAGGGTGGAAGGAGGGGGGAGGGGGAGAGGGATGGAAGGGTGGAGGGAGGGGGGGAGGATGGAGGGAAGGAGGGAGGGGGGGGGAGTTAGGGGAGGAGGGGTGAGGGAGGTGGGGAGGGAGTTGGGGAGGAGGGGGGGAGGGAGTGGGGATGGAGGTGGGAAGGAGTGGGGAGGAAGGGGTTGAGGGGGGAAGGGGGGGAGGGAGGGAATAGGGGCCCCATGCTGATCTGTGTATGTTAAGTGACTTGCACAACTTTAAAAAACTGGCAGTTGCTTTTCGCAACAATGTTGCAACAATCTCACACAAGCATTGTGACGTCACAAGCTGAAGATGTAAATTTAAAACCGAGCTGATCTCTCATTGGTGCACGGGTGCCATTGTGACATCACGCACTGAAGCCCCTTCAAGAAAAGGGTTAGAAATGAAAATTTATACTTTAATATCTCTCTAGCTTTAAAAAGGTAGCTTCAATTTGAACGAAAGTACTTACAATAGTTGCCCATGTTAATGGTGAATACGGCGGTACAAAAATCGTAGCGCTTTGGTGTACCGTCTGGGAGGAGTAGGGTTTGGCCCCTTCAAGAAAAGTGTTAGAAATGAAAATTTAAACTTTAATATCTCTCTAGCTTTAAAAAGGTAACTTCAATTTGAACGAAATTACTTACAATAGTTGCCCATGTTAATGGTGAATACGGCGGTACAAAAATCGTAGCGCTTTGGTGTACCGTCTGGGAGGAGCAGGGTTTGTAAGTTATGGACAGAAATCTTCGGAATCTTCCGTATATACACACGGAATCTTCCGTATATACATACGGAATGTTGGACCGCAGAGTTTTAGTATTATACTAGACCGAGTGGGCCCGTTGGGCCCGTCCTCGTAGGGTTTCCATTGTAACCGGGAGGGGAGGAAAGGGGGAGGGTTGGGGGAGGGAAGGGGGAGGGATGAGGGGAGGGAGGGGGGAGGGGAGGGGGGAGGGAGAGGGGGAGGGAGGGGGTTAGGGGGAGGGAGGGGGGAGAGGGGGGGATGGGAGGGGGGAGGGGAGGGGGGAAGGGGAGGGGGGAAGGGGGTAGGGGGGAGGGGAGGGAGGGGGATCTCCTCTTTTCCCAGTACCCCTCTTTCCCCGTTGGGCCCGTCCCCGTAGGGTTTCCATTGTAACCGGGAGGGGGGGAGGGAGGGTGGAAGGAGGGGGGAGGGGGAGAGGGATGGAAGGGTGGAGGGAGGGATTGGGGGAGGGTGGGATGGAGGGAAGGAGGGAGGGGGGAGTTAGGGGCTGAGTGGTGATGGAGGTTGGGATTGAGGGGGGAGAGAGTGGGGATGGAGGTGGGAAGGAGGGGGGAGGAAGAGGTTGAGGGGGAAGTGGGACCTCCCCTTTTCCCAGTACCCCTCTTTCCCCCACCACCAAGCCCCCACCGCAACGACCCCTGTTGTCCCCCTCCCCAGTCCCCATTCTCAGACCCCCCCCCCATTCTCTTGGAATAAAAAAAAATACTTAAAAAAAAATAAGTGCTTTTTAATTGCTTGTTTTGAAACATTCGCGGTTAAGTGCTCTTTAAAAAAACATTCGCGGTTAAGTGCTGGTTTTGAAACATTCGCGGCTACTTAGTGCTTCTGTCAGTTGCTTTTCGAAACAATGTTGCAACCATCTCACACAAGCATTGGGAGGATGGGAGGGAAGGGGAGGGAGGGAGGAGGGAGGTGTGGAGGGAGGAGGGGAGGGAGGGGGGAAGGGGAGGGGGGAAGGGGGCGGGAGAGGGGACGGAGGGGGGATGGGATGGGGAAGGGGGGAGGGAGGGGGACCTCCCCTTTTCCCAGTACCCCTCTTTCCCCGTTGGGCCCGTCCTCGTAGGGTTTCCATTGTAACCGGGAGGAGGGGAGGGAGGGAAGGGGGAGGGAGGGAGGAGGGAGGTGTGGAGGGAGGGGAGGGGGAGGGAGGGGGAGGGGAGGGGGAAGGGGGTGAGGGGGAGGGAGAGGGGGAGGGAGGGGGGAGGGAGGGGGGAAGGGGGGGGAGGGAGAGGGGTAGGGGGGGAGGGGAGGGGAAGGGGGGAGGGAGAGGGGTAGGGGAGGGGAAGGGGGGAGGGAGAGGGGTAGGGGGGGAGGGGAGGGGAAGGGGAGGGAGGGGGCTCTCCCCTTTTCCCAGTACCCCTCTTTCTCCGTTGGGCCCATCCTCGTAGGGTTTCCATTGTAACCGGGAGGAGGGGAGGGAGGGAAGGGGGAGGGAGGGAGGT
>NW_027603219.1:15691-19000 GCF_053455715.1 Rhinoraja longicauda
GGAGGGGGAGGGGGACCTCCCTTTTCCCAGTACCCCTCTTTCCCCGTTGGGCCCGTCTTCGTAGGGTTTCCATTGTAACCGGTAGGGGATTGGGGGGGGGAAGGGGAGGGAGGTGTGGAGGGTGAGGGAGGGGGAGGGGAGGGGGGAGGGGAGGGAGAGGGGTAGGGGGGAGGGGGAGGGAGGGGGAGGGAGGGGGAGGGGAGGGGGAAGGGAGAGGGGGAGGGAGGGATGGAGGGGACGGGGGGGAGTTAGGGGGGAGGGGTGAGTGAGGGTGGAGGGAGTTGGGGAGGGAGGAGGAGTTTTAGGAGGGAGTGGGGATGGAGGTGGGAAGGAGGGGGGAGGAAGGGTTGAGGGGGGAAGTGGGGTTGAGGGGAGGGAGAGGGGTGGGGGGGGAGTACCCCTCTTTCCCCCCACCACCAAGCCCCCTCCGCAACGATCTCTCTCCCCCAGACACACTCTCAGTGTCTTTTCACACAATTTCCGGTCACTAAGCTTCCGGTCTTAAGCTCAGGGGTGACCGAGCTTTTGCGGTTGCAGCTCCTAGACTGTGGAACAGCATCCCTCTCCCATCAGAACTGCCCCCTCCATCCACTCCTTTAAGTCCAGGCTCAAAACCTATTTCTACTCCCTCGCGTTTGAGGCTCATTGAGGAGGTGCTGTGCCACTGTATGTTTCATTTTTTTCCTTAGTACCTAATCAGATGTACAGCACTTTGGTCAACGTGGGTTGTTTTTAAATGTGCTATACAAATAAAATTGACTTGACTTGACCAAGTGCTTCTCATAAAAAAATGTAAATTTGTAAAGAGTAGACACCCAATAGCAGCTGCTTGTCCATTGTGACGTCACACGCTTTTCGCAACAATGTTGCACCCATCTCACAGGGGCATTGTGATATCACAAGCTGAAGACCTTCAATAAATCCGCACCACAGCGCCCCCTATAAATTAGGGGGGGGGGGAGCGCTTTAAAACCTCTGTAACTTAAAAAACATGCGACCGAATTGAATAAAAAATAATTTTCCAGCAGATAACCGCGTGATGATTTAAGGTGGTGCAAAAAATCGTGGCGCTACGATTCACCGTTTTGACGAAATCAGAGAAACTGTTGTTACGCGCATACCAGGTCAAACCCCAAAAAAATATATACATAAGATCTGAGTTTTAATAGTATACTAGACCAAGTGGGCCCGTTGGGCCCATTCCCCACTCTCCCATTCTCTCGTCCCCCATCCCCACTCTTACTCTCCCCACACTCTCCCCTTTGGCCCGTCCATTGTATCCGGGAGGGGGTGAGGGAGTTAAGGGGGGAGGGTTGGAGAGTGAGGTTTGGGGGAGTGAGGTGTTGAGTGAATTGAGAGAGTGGTGGAGGGAGGGATGTGTTGAGGATGGAGGGTGGAGGGATGGTGATGAGAGATGGGGTGGTATTTGTGGAGGGAGGGAGGGGGGGGAGAGATGGGGGAGGGAGGGGGGGGGGAGAGGGGAGGGATATGGACCTCCCCTTTTCCCATTACCCCTCTTTCCCCCACCTCCAAGTCCCCTCCGCACTACCCCTGTTGTCCCATTCCCCATTCTCAGCCCCCCCCCCCCATTTTCTCTCTCCAGACACACTCTTAGCATCAGTTAAAGGCCCGGGGGGGTGGGGGTGCAGGTGATCGGATCTTTGTAAAGTCCGTTGGGGGGGGTGGCTTCGGGAGATCGCATCATTCAAAGGCCCGGGAGGGGGGGGTGGGATAGCGGGGAAATGTTCTCCCGGGTGTGGGAGAGAGGAGGAGAAGCAAGGGGAGAGAGGAGAGGTGAGCCGGTGATCGCGGGCTGGCGCCGCTAACGGCGTCCATTGTTTTGGTGCGAAGTGAGGAGATGCCGCGCATGCGTGCTGAGTAGAGAGTGAGGAGATTCCGCGCATGCGTACTGAGCACTTCCGCACCGCAGCGCCCCCCTTCTGTCAAAACTTCGATAAATCAGGGGGGGCAGCACTTTTTAAACCTCTGTAACTTAAAAATTATGCGTCCGAATTAAATAAAAATTGCCGTATTCAGCCGACATCAGTGGAATATACATATATATATACAACATCTGAGTTTTAATAGTATATAGATAGATAGATAGACTAGCACAAGTGTGCCCGTTGGGCCCGTCCTCGTAGGGTTTCCATTGTAACCGGGAGGGGAGTGGGGGGGAGGGAAGGGGAGGGGAGGGGAGGTGTGGAGTGGGGAGGGGAGGGGGAGGGAGGGGGGAGGGGAGGGTGGGAGGGGGGAGGGGGGAGGGGGGGGAGAGGGGAGGGAGAGGGGGAGGGAGGGGTAGGGGGGAGGGGGAAGGGAGGGGGGAGGGAGGGGGGAAGGGGGAGGGAGGGGGACCTCCCCTTTTCCAGTACCCCTCTTTCCCCGTTGGGCCCGTCCTCGTAGGGTTTCCATTGTAACCGGGAGGAGGGGAGGGAGGGAATGGGGAGGGAGGGAGGAGGGAGGTGTGGAGGGAGGAGGGGAGGGGGAGGGAGGGGGGAGGGGGAGGGGGGAAGGGGGGAAGGTGGGGGAGGGTGGAGAGAGATTGGAGGGAGGGGGGTAGGGGGGGAGGGGGAGGGAGGGGGGACCTCCCCTTTTCCCAGTACCCCTCTTTCCCGTTGGGCCCGTCCTCGTAGGGTTTTCATTGCAACCGGGAGGAGGGGAGGGGAGGGAAGGGGGAGGGAGGGAAGGGGGAGGAGGGAGGTGTGGTGGGAGGAGGGGAGGGTGAGGGAGGGGGAGGGGAGGGGAGGGAGAGGGTTGAAGGGGGGGAGGGGGAGGGAGAGGGGAGGGAGGTGGTAGGGTGGGAGGGGAGGGAGGTGGGAGGGTGGGGGGGAGGGGAGGGGTTGAAGGGGGAGGGAGGGGGACCTCCCCTTTTCCCAGTACCCCTCTTTCCCCGTTGGGCCCGTCCCCGTAGGGTTTCCATAGTAACCGGAAGGGGTGGAGGGAGTGTGGAACGAAGGGGGACGGGGAGAGGGATGGAAGGGTGGAGGGAGGGGGGAGGGATGGAGGGAAGGAGGGATGGGGGGAGTTAGGGATGGAGGGGTGAGGGAGGTGGGGAGGGATGGGAGGTAGTTGGGGAGGAGGGGTGGGATTGGGGATGGAGGTTGGAAGGAGGGGGGAGGAAGGGGTTGTGTGGGGAAGGGGGACCTCCCCTTTTCCCAGTAACCCCTCTTTCCCCCACCATCAAGCCCCCTCCGCAACGACGCCTGTTGTCCCTCTCCCAGTCCCCATTCTCAGACCCCCTCCCCATTCTCTCTCTCCCCCAGACAAACCCCTCTTTCCCCGTTGGGGCCCGTCCCCGAGGGGTGAGGG
>NW_027603220.1:0-5604 GCF_053455715.1 Rhinoraja longicauda
CAGCGTGTGACGTCACAATGGACAAGCAGCTGCTATTGGGTGTCTACTCTTTACAAATTTACATCTTTTTATTTTTAACTTTTTTTTCAAGGTCTTCAGCTTGTGACAATAGACAATAGACAATAGACAATAGGTGCAGGAGTAGGCCATTCAGCCCTTCGAGCCAGCACCGCCATTCAATGCGATCATGGCTGATCACTATCAATCAGTACCCCGTTCCTGCCTTCTCCCCATACCCCCTCACTCCGCTATCCTTAAGAGCTCTATCCAGCTCTCTCTTGAAAGCATCCAACGAACTGGCCTCCACTGCCTTCTGAGGCAGAGAATTCCACACCTTCACCACCCTCTGACTGAAAAAGTTCTTCCTCATCTCCGTGACGTCACAATGCTTGTGTGAGATGGCTGCTACATTGTTGCGAAAAGCAAATGATTGTTGTTTAAAGTTGTGTTTTTTATTGCAAGTCACTTAACATACACAGATCAGCATGGGGCCCCTATTCCCTCCCTCCCCCCCTTCCCCCCTCAACCCCTTCCTCCCCACTCCTTCAAACCTCCATCCCCACTACCTCCAACCCTCCTCCCCAACTCCCTGCCCACCTCCCTCACCCCTCCCCCCTAACTCCCCCCCTCCCTCCACCCTTCCATCCCTCTCCCCCTCCCCCCTCCTTCCAACCTCCCTCCCCCCCTTCTGGTTACAATGGAAACCCTACGGGGACGGGCCCAACGGGGAAAGAGGGGTACTGGGAAAAGGGGAGGTCCCCCTCCCTCCCCCCTTCCCCCATCCCAACCCCCTCCCTCCCCTCTCCCTCCCCCTCCCCCCTTCCCCCTTCCCCCTCCCCTTCCCCCTCCCTCCCCTCCTCCCTCCACACCTCCCTCCTCCCTCCCTCCCCTTCCCTCCCTCCCATCCTCCCAATGCTTGTGTGAGATGGGTGCTACATTGTTTCGCAAAGCACCACTAACAGATCGCAGTGAGAAGCACTATGTGACCGCGAATGTTTCAAAACAAGCACTTAAAAAGCACTTATCTTTTTTTTACGTCTTTTTTTTTATTGCAAGTCACTTAACATACACAGATCAGCATTGGGCCCCTATGTTCGTGGGCCACCGGGGCAAGTGTTTCGAAAAAAGCACTGAGAGTGTGTCTGGGGAGAGAGAGAATGGAGGGGGTCAGAGAATGGGGACTGGGGAGGGGGACAACAGGGGTCGTTGCGGAGGGGGCTTGGTGGTGGAGGAAAGAGGGGTACTGGGAAAAGGGGAGGTCCCCCTTCACCCCTCAACCCCTTCCTCCCCCTCCTTCCCATCTCCATCCCCACTCCCCCCCCCCCTCCTCCCCCTCCCTCCCCATCCCTCTCCACCTCCCTCAACCCTCCCCCTAACTCCCCCCCTCCATCCTTCCCTCCATCCCCCCTCCCCCACTCCAACCCCCCTCCCTCCACCCTTCCATCCCTCTCCCCCTCCCCCCTCCTTCCACCCTTCATCCCCCCTCCCGGTTACAATGGAAACCCTACGGGGACAGGCCCAACGGGGAAGAGGGGTAATGGGAAAAGGGGAGGTCACCCTCCCTCCCCTCCCTCCCCCCTTCCCCCGTCCACTCCACCCTCCCCTCCCCCCTCCCTCCCTCTCCCCTCCTCACTCCACACCTCCCTCCTCCCTCCCTCCCTCTTCCCTCCCTCCCATCCTCCCGGTTACAATGGAAACCCTACGAGGACGGGCCCAACGGGCACACTTGTGCTAGTATACTATTAAAACTCAGATTTTATTTATATGTGTTATGTATGTATCTGCGATTTCGCTGATTTCGGAAAAACGGTGAACCGTAGCGCCACGAGTTGTGCACCGCCTTAATCACCACGAGGGCCGCTGCTGGAAAATGATATTTTTATTAAATTCGGTCGCATATGTTTTAAGTTACAGAGGTTTTAAAGCACTGCCACCACCCTCATTAATCATTGATGGTCCTATAGGGGGCGCTGCGTTGCGGATTTAGTCTTCAGCGTGTGACGTCACAATGCACAAGCAGCTGCTATTGGGTGTCTACTCTTTACAAATTTACATCTTTTTATTTTTAACCTTTTTTTTTCAAGGTCTTCAGCTTGTGACGTCACAATGCTTGTGTGAGATGGTTGCTACATTGTTGCGAAAAGCAAATGATTGTTGTTTAAAGTTGTGTTTTTTATTGCAAGTCACTTAACATACACAGATCAGCATGGGGCCCCTATTCCCTCCCTCCCCCCTTCCCCCCTCAACCCCTTCCTCCCCACTCCTTCCAACCTCCATCCCCACTACCTCCAACCCTCCTCCCCAACTCCCTCCCCACCTCCCTCACCCCTCCCCCCTAACTCCCCCCTCCCTCCACCCTTCCATCCCTCTCCCCCTCCCCCCTCCTTCCAACCTCCCTCCCCCCCTTCTGGTTACAATGGAAACCCTACGGGGACGGGCCCAACGGGGAAAGAGGGGTACTGGGAAAACGGGAGGTCCCCCTCCCTCCCCCTTCCCCCCTCCCTCCCCCTCCCCCTACCCCTCCCCCCTACCCCCCTCCCTCCCCTCTCCCTCCCCCCTCTCCCCTCCCCTCCCCTCCCCTCCTCCCTCCACACCTCCCTCCTCCCTCCACACCTCCCTCCTTCCCCTCCTCCCGGTTACAATGGAAACACTACGAGGACGGGCCCAACGGGGAAAGAGGGGTACTGGGAAAAGGGGAGGGCCCCCTCCCTCCCCCCCTTCCCCCCTCCCCTCCCCCCTCCCTCCCCCTCCCCTCCTCCCTCCACACCCCCCTCCTCCCTCCCTCCCCCTTCCCTCCCTCCCCTCCTCCCGGATACAATGGAAACCCTACGAGGACGGGCCCAACGGGGAAAGAGGGGAACTGGGAAAAGGGGAGGTCCCCCTCCCTCCCCTTCCCCCCTCCCCCCTCCCTCCCCCCTACCCTTCTCCCTCCCCTTCCCCCCTCCCCTCCCCCCTCCCTCCCCCTCCCTCCCCCTCCCCCCTACCACTCTCCCTCCCCCTCCCCCCCTACCCCTCTCCCTCCCCCTCCCCCCTTCCCCCTCCCCTCCCCCCTCCCTCCCCCTCCCCTCCTCCCTCCATACCTCCCTCCTCCCTCCCTCCCCCTTCCCTCCCTCCCCTCCTCCCGGTTACAATGGAAACCCTACGAGGACGGGCCCAACGGGGAAAGAGGGGTACTGGGAAATGGGGAGGTCCCCCTCCCTCCCCCCTTCCCCCATCCCATCCCCCTCCCTCCCCTCTCCCTCCCCCTCCCCCTTCCCCCCTTCCCCCTCCCCTTCCCCCCTCCCTCCCCTCCTCCCTCCACACCTTCCTCCTCCCTCCCTCCCCTTCCCTCCCTCCCATCCTCCCAATGCTTGTGTGAGATGGGTGCTACATTATTTCGAAAAGCACCACTAACAGATCGCAGTGAGAAGCACTATGAGACCGCGAATGTTTCAAAACAAGCACTTAAAAAGCACTTATCTTTTTTTTACGTCTTTTTTTTTAATTGCAAGTCACTTAACATACACAGATCAGCGTTGGGCCCCTATGCTCGTGGGCCACCGGGGCAAGTGTTTCGAAAAAAGCACTGAGAGTGTGTCTGGGGAGAGAGAGAATGGGGGGGGGTCTGAGAATGGGGACTGGGGAGGGGGACAACAGTGGTCGTTGCGGAGGGGGCTTGGTGGTGGAGGAAAGAGGGGTACTGGGAAAAGGGGAGGTCCCCCTTCACCCCGCAACCCCTTCCTCCCCCTCCTTCCCATCTCCATCCCCACTCCCTCCCCCCCTCCTCCCTCTCCCTCCCCCATCCCTCTCCACCTCCCTCAACCCTCCCCCCTAACTCCCCTCCTCCCTCCTTCCCTCCATCCCTCCTCCCCCACTCCCACCCCCCTCCCTCCACCCTTCCATCCCTCTCCCCCTCCCCCCTCCTTCCACCCTTCATCCCCCCTTCCCGGTTACAATGGAAACCCTACGGGGACAGGCCCAACGGGGAAAGAGGGGTACTGGGAAAAGGGGAGGTCACCCTCCCTCCCCCTCCCTCCCCCCTTCCCCCCTCCACTCCACCCTCCCCTCCCCCTCCCTCCCCCTCCCCTCCTCCCTCCACACCTCCCTCCTCCCTCCCTCCCTCTTCCCTCCCTCCCATCCTCCCGATTACAATGGAAACCCTACGAGGACGGGCCCAACGGGCACACTTGTGCTAGTATACTATTAAAACTCAGATCTTATTTATATGTGTTATGTATGTATCTGCGATTTCGCTGATTTCGCAAAAACGGTGAACAGTAGCGCCACGATTTGTGCACCGCCTTAATCACCACGCGGGCCGCTGCTGGAAAATGATATTTTTATTTAATTCGGTCGCATATGTTTTAAGTTACAGAGGTTTTAAAGCACTGCCACCCCCCCTCATTAATTATTGATGGTCCTATAGCGGGCGCTGCGGTGCGGATTTAGTCTTCAGCGTGTGACGTCACAATGGACAAGCAGCTGCTATTGGGTGTCTACTCTTTACAAATTTACATCTTTTTATTTTTAACCTTTTTTTTCAAGGTCTTCAGCTTGTGACGTCACAATGCTTGTGTGAGATGGTTGCTACATTGTTGCGAAAGGCAACTGATTGTTTTTTAAAGTTGTGTTTTTTATTGCAAGTCACTTAACATAAACAGATCAGCATGGGGCCCCTATGCTCGTGGGCCACCGGGGCAAGTGTTTCGAAAAAAGAAAGGGGAGGTCCCCCTTCCCCCCTCAACCCCTTCCTCCCCACTCCTCCCCACTCCTTCCCACCTCCATCCCCACTCCCTGCCCCCTCCTCCCCAACACCCTCCCCATCCCTCCCCACCTCCCTCACCCCTCGGGGACGGGCACAACGGGGAAAGAGGGGTACTGGGAAAAGGGGAGGTCCCCATCCCTCCCCCCTTCCCCCATCCCCTCCCCCTCCCTCCTACCTCCCCCCCTTCCCCCATCCCCCCTTCCCCCCTCCCCCCTTCCCTCCCCTCCTTCCTCCACACCTCCCTCCTCCCTCCGTCCCCGCCTCCCGGTTACAATGGATCCCTACGAGGACGGTCCCAACGGGGAAAGAGTGGTACTGGGAAAAGGGGTGGTCCCCCTCCCTCCCCCTTCCACCCTCCCCTCCTCCCTCCCTCCCCCTCCCCCTACCCCTCCCTCCCCTCTCCCTCCCCCTCCCCCCCTCCCCCCTCTCCCCTCCCCCCCTCCCTCCCCCTCCCCTCCCCCTCCACACCTCCCTCCTCCCTTCCCCCCCTCTCCCCTCCCGGTTACAATGGAAACCCTACGAGGACGGGCCCAACGGGGAAAGAGGGGTACTGGGAAAAGGGGAGGAGCCCCTCCCTCCCCCCTTCCCGCCTCCCCTCCCCCTCCCTCCCCCTCCTCCCCTCCCTCCCCGCTCCCTCCCCTTCCCCCTCCCCTCCCCCTTCCCCTCCCCCTCCCCACCCCCTCCCTCCTCCTCCCTCCCCCTCCCTCCCCCCTCCCTCCCCACTCCCCCCATACTCCCCTCCCTCCCCTCTCCCTCCCCCTCCCCCCTTCCCTCCTTCCCCCTCCCCTCCCCACTCCCCTCCCCCTCCCTCCCCTCCCCCCTCCACACCTCCGTCCTTCCCCCTTACTTCCCCCCCACTC
>NW_027603220.1:6104-15962 GCF_053455715.1 Rhinoraja longicauda
AGGGAGTAGAAATAGATTTTGAGCCTGAACTTAAAGGAGTCGATGGAGGGGGCACTTCTGATGGGGAGAGGGATGCTCTTTCCACCCTCCCTCCCCCCCTCCCGGTTACAATGGAAACCCTACGGGGACGGGCTCCCTCCCTCCCCCTCCCCCCCACCCCCCTCCATCCCCTACCTCCCCTCTTCCTCCCCCCTTCCCTCCTCCCCTCCCCTCCCCTCCTCCCTCCCTCCCCTCCTCCCGGTTACAAAGGAAACCCTACGAGGACGGGCCCAACGGAGAAAGAGAGGTACTGGGAAAAGAGGAGGTCCCCCTCCTCCCCCCCCTCCCCTCCCCCCTCCCTCCCCCTCTCCCCCCTACCCCCCTCCCTCCCCCCTTCCCCCTCCCCTCCCCCCTCCCCCTCCCCTCCTCCCTCCCTCCCCCTTCCCTCCCGTCCTCCCGGTTACAATGGAAACCCTACGAGGACGGGCCCAACGGGGAAAGAGGGGTACTGGGAAAAGGGGAGGTCCCCCTCCCTCCCCCCTTCCCCCCTCCCTCCCCCCTCCCTCCACCTCCCCCCTCCCCTCCCCCCTCCCCTCCCTCCCCCTCCACACCTCCCTCCTCCCTTCCTCCCCTTCCCTCCCTCCCCTCCTCCCGGTTACAATGGAAACCCTACGAGGACGGGCCCAACGGGGAAAGAGGGGTACTGGGAAAAGGGGAGGTCCCCCTCCCTCCCCCCTTCCCCCTCCCCTCCCCCACTCCCTCCCCCCTCCCTCTCCCTTCCCCCCTACCCACTCCCTCCCCTCTCCACCCCTTCCCCCCCTCCCCTCCCTCCCCCTCCACTCCTCCCTCCACACCTCCCTCCCCCACTCCCTCCCCCCCTCCCTCTCCCCTCCCCCCTACCCACTCCCTCCCCTCTCCCCCCCTTCCCCCCCTCCCCTCCCTCCCCCTCCACTCCTCCCTCCACACCTCCCTCCTCCCTCCCTCCCCCTTCCCTCCCTCCCCTCCCGGTTACAATGGAAACCCTACGAGGACGGGCCCAACGGGGAAAGAGGGGTAATGGGAAAAGGGGAGGTCCCCCTCCCTCCCCCCTACCCCCCTCCCCCCCCTCCATCCCCTCTCCCTCCCCCCTTCCCCCTCCCCTCCCCCCCTCCCTCCCCCTACCTCCCCCTACCCCTCTCCCTCCCCTCTCCCTCCCCCCTCCCTTCCCCCCTCCCCTCCCCCCTCCACACCTCCCTCCTCCCTCCCTCCCCCTTCCCTCCCCCCACTCCCCTCCCGGTTACAATGGAAACCCTACGAGGACGGGCCCAACAGAAGGGGGGCGCTGCGGTCCGGCAGTGCTCAGTACGCATGCGCGGAATCTCCTCACTCTGTACTCAGCACGCATGCGCGGCATCTCCTCACTCGCACCAAAACAATGGACGCCTGAATCACCACGCGGTTCGCTGCTGGAAAATGATATTTGTATTTAATTCGGTCGCATATTGTTTAAGTTATAGAGGTATTAAAGCGCTGACCCCCTGATTTATCGAAGGTTTTACAGAAGGGGGGGGCTGCGGTGCGGATTTAGTCTTCATTGTGATGTCACAATGCCCCTGTGAGATGAACTCGAGTTGACCCCCCTCCCCCCCGCGGTATTCAGCGTGTGACGTCACAATGCCACTGTGAGATGGGTGCTACATTGTTGCGAAAAGCTGTCAAATCAAGTCAATTGTATTTGTATAGCACATTTAAAACAACCCACGTTGACCAAAGTGCTGTACATCTGATTAGGTACTAAGGAAAAAAAATGAAACATACAGTAGAACGCAAACAGTTCACAGCGCCTCCGCAATGAGCCTCAAACGCTAGGGAGTAGAAGTAGGTTTGAGCCTGGACTTAAAGGAGTCGATGGAGGGGGCAGTTCTGATGGGAGAGGGATGCTCTTCCACCCTCCCTCCCCCCCTCCCGGTTACAATGGAAACCCTACGAGGACGGGCCCAACGGGAAAAGAGGGATAATGGAAAAGGGGAGGACCCCTCCCTCCCCCCTACCCCCCTCCCCCCCCTCCATCCCCTCTCCCTCCCCCCTTCCCCCTCCCCTCCCCCCCTCCTTCCCCCTACCTCCCCCTACCCCTCTCCCTCCCCTCTCCCTCCCCCCTCCCTTCCCCCCTCCCCTCCCCCCTCCACACCTCCCTCCTCCCTCCCTCCCCCTTCCCTCCCCCCCACTCCCCTCCCGGTTACAATGGAAACCCTACGAGGACGGGCCCAACAGAAGGGGGGCGCTGCGGTCCGGCAGTGCTCAGTACGCATGCGCGGAATCTCCTCACTCTGTACTCAGCACGCATGCGCGGCATCTCCTCACTCGCACCAAAACAATGGACGCCTTAATCACCACGCGGTTCGCTGCTGGAAAATGATATTTGTATTTAATTCGGTCGCATATTGTTTAAGTTATAGAGGTTTTAAAGCGCTGACCCCCTGAATTTATCGAAGGTTTTACAGAAGGGGGCGCTGCGGTGCGGATTTAGTCTTCATTGTGATGTCACAATGCCCCTGTGAGATGTACTCGAGCTGACCCCCCTCCCCCCCCCCCCCCGCGTATTCAGCGTGTGACGTCACAATGCCACTGTGAGATGGTGCTACATTGTTGCGAAAAGCTGTCAAATCAAGTCAATTGTATTTGTATAGCACATTTATAAACAACCCACGTTGACCAAAGTGCTGTACATCTGATTAGGTACTAAGGAAAAAAATGAAACATACAGTAGAACGCAAACAGTTCACAGCGCCTCCTCAATGAGCCTCAAACGCTAGGGAGTAGAAGTAGGTTTTGAGCCTGGACTTAAAGGAGTCGACGGAGGGGGCAGTTCTGATGGGGAGAGGGATGCTCTTTCCACCCTCCCTCCCCCCCTCCGGTTACAATGGAAACCCTACGGGGACGGGCTCCCTCCCTCCCCTCCCCCCCACCCCCCTCCATCCCCACCCCCCTCCCTCCCCACCCCCATCCCTCCCCTCTCCCTCCCCCTTCCCCCTCCCCTCCCCCCTCCCTCCCCCTCCCCTCCTCCCTCCACACCTCCCTCCTCCCTCCCTCCCCCTTCCCTCCCTCCCGTCCTCCCCTCTCCCTCCCCTTCCCCCCCTCCCCTCTCCCGCCCCCTTCCCCTCCCCTCCCCCTCCCCTCCCCCCTCCCTCCCCTCCGCTCCTCCCTCCACACCTCCCTCCTCCCTCCCTACCCCTTCCCTCCCTTCCCGTCCTCCCGGTTACAATGGAAACCCTACGAGGACGGGCCCAACGGGGAAAGAGGGGAACTGGGAAAAGGGGAGGTCCCCCTCCCTCCACCTCCCCCCCTAACCCCCTCCCTCCCATCTCCCTCCCCCCTCCCCCCCTTCCCCCTCCCCTCCCCCCTCCCTCCCCCTCCCCTCCTCCCTCCACACCTCCCTCCTCCCTTCCTCCCCTTCCCTCCCTCCCCTCCTCCCGGTTACAATGGAAACCCTACGAGGACGGGCCCAACGGGGAAAGAGGGGTACTGTGAAAAGGGGTCCCCCTCCCTCCCTCCCCCTCCCCCCTCCACCCCTCCCCCCCTCCCCTCCCCTCCCTCCCCCCCTCCCTCCCCCTCCCCCCTCCCCCCCTCCCCTCCCCCCTCCTCCCCCCCTCCCTCCCCCTCCCCCCTACCCTTTCTCCCTCCCCTCTCCCTCCCCCTCCCTTCCCCCCTCCCTCCCCCTCCCTCCCCCTCCCCTCCCCCTCCACACCTCCCTCCTCCCTCCCTCCCCCTTCCCTCCCCCCCACTCCCCTCCCGGTTACAATGGGAACCGTACGAGGACGGGCCCAACGGCACACTTGTGCTAGTCTATCTATCTATATACCATTAAAACTCAGATCTTGTGTTATGTGTTATGTATGTATCTGCGATTTCGCTGATTTCGGAAAAAACGGTGAACCGTAGCGCCACCTTAATCCCCACGCGGGGTGCGGCTGGAAAATGATATTTTTATTTAATTCGGTCGCATATTTTTTAAGTTTACAGAGGTTTTAAGGCGCTGCCCCCCCCCCCCCCCCCCCCTTATTGAGTTTTCTATAGAGGGCGCTGCGGTGAGGCCGTGCTCAGTACGCATGCGCGGAATGTCCTCACTCTGTGCTCAGCACGCATGCGCGGCATCTCCTCACTCGCACCAAAAAAATGGACGCCGTTAGCGGCGCCAGCCCGCGATCACCGGCTCAACTCTCCTCTCTCCACTTGCTTCTCTCCTCTCTCCCACACCAGGGAGAACATCTCCCCGCTATCCCACCCCCCCCCGGGCCTTTGAATGATGCTATCTCCCGCACCCCCCCCCCCGGACCTTTCACTGATACGATCCCCCGCACCCCCCCCCCCGGGCCTTTAACTGATGCTAAGAGTGTGTCTGGGGGAGAGAAGATGGGGGGGGGCTGATAATGGGGAATGGGACAACAGGGTTCGTGCGGAGGGGACTTGGTGGTGGGGGAAAGAGGGGTACTTGGAAAAGGGGAGGTCCATATCCCTCCCTCTCCCCCATCACTCCCTCCTCCCTTCCCCTCCCACTTTCTCCCCCCCTCCACAAATACCACCCCCATCTCTCATCACCCTCCCCCCCTCCCTCCCCCCTCCATCCTCACACCTCCCTCCCTCCACCACTCCCTCCCCCTCGATCCCTCCACACCTCCCTCCACCAAACCTGCCTCTCCCTCACCCCTCCCCCTTCACTCCCTCCCCCTCCCAGATACAAACCCTAAGAGGACGGGCCAAAGGGGAGAGTGTGGGGAGAGTAAGAGTGGGGCTGGGGGAGGAGAGAATGGGGGGGTGTGGGGACAGGCCCAACGGGCCCGCTTTGCTAGTCTATCTATCTATATATCTATTATCTATATAATACTAAAACTCTGCGGTCCAACATTCCGTATGTATATACGGAAGATTCCGTATGTATATACGGAAGATTCCGAGATTTCTGTCCATAACTTACAAACCCTGCTCCTCCCAGACGGTACACCAAAGCGCTACGATTTTTGTACCGCCGTATTCACCATTAACGTGGGCAACTATTGTAAGTACTTTCGTTCAAATTGAAGCTACCTTTTTAAAGCTAGAGAGATATTAAAGTTTAAATTTTCATTTCTAACACTTTTCTTGAAGGGGCCAAACCCTACTCCTCCCAGACGGTACACCAAAGCGCTACGATTTTTGTACCGCCGTATTCACCATTAACATGGGGCAACTATTGTAAGTACTTTCGTTCAAATTGATGCTACCTTTTTAAAGCTAGAGAGATATTAAAGTATAAATTTTCATTTCTAACCCTTTTCTTGAAGGGGCTTCAGTGCGTGATGTCACAATGGCACCCGTGCACCAATGAGAGATCAGCTCGGTTTTAAATTTACATCTTCAGCTTGTGACGTCACAATGCTTGTGTGAGATTGTTGCAACATTGTTGCGAAAAGCAACTGCCAGTTTTTTTAAAGTTGTGCAAGTCACTTAACATACACAGATCAGCATGGGCCCCTATTCCCTCCCTCCCCCCCTTCCCCCCTCAACCCCTTCCTCCCCACTCCTTCTCACCTCCATCCCACTCCCTCCCCCCCTCCTCCCCAACTCCCTCCCCACCTCCCTCACCCCTCCTCCCCTAACTCCCCCCCCTCCCTCCTTCCCTCCATCCTCCCCCCCTCCCTCCACCCTTCCATCCCTCTCCCCCTCCCCCCCTCCTTCCACCCTCCCTCCCCCCCCTTCTGGTTACAAAGGAAACCCTACGGGGACGGGCCCAACGGGGAAAGAGGGGTACTGGGAAAAGGGGAGGTCCCCCTCCCTCCCCTTCCCCCCTCCCCTCCCCCCTCCCCCTCCCCCCTAACCCTCTCCCTCCCCCTCCCCTCCCCCCCTCCCTCCTCCCTCCACACCTCCTCCTCCCTCCCTCCCCTCCTTCCGGTTACAATGGAAACCCTACGAGGACGGGCCCAACGGGGAAAGAGGGGTACTGGGAAAAGGGGAGGTCCCCCTCCCTCCCCCCTTCCCCATCCCATCCCCCCTCCCTCCCCTCTCCCTCCCCCCCGTTCCCCTCCCCTTCCCCCCTCCCTCCACACCTCTCTCCTCCCTCCCTCCCCTTCCCTCCTCCCATCCTCCCAATGCTTGTTTTGAGACGGTGCTACATTGTTTCGAAAAGCACCACTAACAGATCGCAGTGAGAAGCACTATGTGACCGTGAATGTTTCAAAACAAGCACTTAAAAAGCACTTATCTTTTTTTAAAGTATTTTTTTTTATTGCAAGTCACTTAACATACACAGATCAGCATTGGGCCCCTATGCTCGTGGGCCACCGGGCAAGTGTTTCGAAAAAAGCACTGAGAGTGTGTCTGGGGGAGAGAGAGAATGGGGGGGGGGGTCTGAGAATGGGACTGGGGAGGGGGACAACAGGGGTCGTTGCGGAGGGGGCTTGGTGGTGGGGGAAAGAGGGGTACTGGGAAAAGGGGAGGTCCCACTTCCCCCTCAACCCCTTCCTCCCCCTCCTTCCCACCTCCATCCCCACTCCCTCCCCCCTCCCTCCCCCCTCAATCCAACCTCCTTCACCACTCAGCCCCTAACTCCCCCCCTCCCTCCTTCCCTCCATCCCACCCTCCCCCACTCCCTCCCCCCTCCCTCCACCATTCCATCCCTCTCCCCCTCCCCCCTCCTTCCACCCTCCCTCCCCTCCTCCCGGTTACAATGGAAACCCTACGAGGACGGGCCCATGGGGAAAGAGGGGTACTGGGAAAATGGAGGTTCCCCTCCCTCCCCCCTCACTCCCCCCTCCCTCCCTTCTCCCTCCCCCCCTCCCTCCCCCTCCCCTTCCCCCTCCCTCCCCTTCCCCCTCCCCCCTCCCTCCCCCTCCCCCCACCCCCTTCCCTCCCTCTCCCTCCCCCCTTCCCCCCTCCCCTCCCCCTCCCTCCCCCTCCCCTCCCCCCTCCACACCTCCCTACTCCCTCCCTCGAAAAGCAACTGACAGAAGCACTAAGTAGCCGCGAATGTTTCAAAACCAGCACTTAACCGCGAATGTTTTTTTTAAAAGCACTTAACCGCGAATGTTTCAAAACAAGCAATTAAAAAGCACTTTTTTTTTTAAAGTATTTTTTTTTATTCCAAGAGAATGGGGGGGGTCTGAGAATGGGGACTGGGGAGGGGGACAACAGGGGTCGTTGCGGTGGGGGCTTGGTGGTGGGAGAAAGAGGGGTACTGGGAAAAGGGGAGGTCCCACTTCCCCCTCAACCTCTTCCTCCCCCCTCCTTCCACCTCCATCCCCACTCTCTCCCCCCTCAATCCCAACCTCCATCACCACTCAGCCCCTAACTCACCCCTCCCTCCTTCCCTCCATCCGACCCTCCCCCACTCCCTCCCCCCCTCCCTCCACCCTTCCACCCCTCTCCCCCTCCTTCCACCCTCCCTCCCCCCCTCCCGGTTACAATGGAAACCCTACGGGGACGGGCCCAACGGGGAAAGAGGGTACTGGGAAAAGGGGAGTTCCCCTCCCTCCCCTCCCCCCTACCCCTCTTCCCCCCTCCCCCTCCCCTCCCCCCCTCCCTCCCCCTCCCCTCCTCCCTCCACACCTCCCTCCACACCTCCCTCCTCCCTCCCTCCCCCCTCCCGGTTACAATGGAAACCCTACGAGGACGGGCCCAACGGGGAAAGAGTAGTACTGGGAAAAGGGGAGGTCCCCCTCCCTCCCCCCTTCCCCTCCCCTCCCCCATCCCTCTCCCTCCCCCTCCCTCCCCCTCCCCCCTACCCCCCTCCCTCCCTCCCCCCTCCCTCCCCTCCCCTCCTCCCTCCACACCTCCCTCCTCCCTCCCTCCCCTTCCCGCCCTCCCCCTCCTCCCGGTTACAATGGAAACCCTACGAGGACGGGCCCAACGGGGAAAGAGGGGTACTGGGGAAAAGGGGAGGTCCCCCTCCCTCCCTCCCCCCTACCCACCTCCCTCCCCTCTCCCTCCCCCCCTTCCCTCCTCCCTTCCCCCCCTCCCCTCCCCCCTCCCATCCCCCCCTCTCCCCCCTCCCTCCCCCTACCCCCCTCCCTCCCCCCCTACCCCCTCCCTCCCCTCTCCCTCCCCCCCTCCCCTCCCCCCCTCCCTCCCCTCCTCCCTCCCCCTTCCCTCCCCCAACCCTCCCCCTTTCCTCCCCTCCCGGTTACAATGGAAACCCTACGAGGACGGGCCCAACGGGAAAAGAGGGATAATGGGAAAAGGGGAGGACCCCCTCCCTCCCCCCTACCCCCCTCCCCCCCTCCATCCCCTCTCCCTCCCCCCTTCCCCCTCCCCTCCCCCCCTCCTTCCCCCTACCTCCCCCTACCCCCTCTCCCTCCCCTCTCCCTCCCCCCTCCCTTCCCCCCTCCCCTCCCCCCTCCACACCTCCCTCCTCCCTCCCTCCCCCTTCCCTCCCCCCCACTCCCCTCCCGGTTACAATGGAAACCCTACGAGGACGGGCCCAACAGAAGGGGGGCGCTGCGGTCCGGCAGTGCTCAGTACGCATGCGCGGAATCTCCTCACTCTGTACTCAGCACGCATGCGCGGCATCTCCTCACTCGCACCAAAACAATGGACGCCTTAATCACCACGCGGTTCGCTGCTGGAAAATGATATTTGTATTTAATTCGGTCGCATATTGTTTAAGTTATAGAGGTTTTAAAGCGCTGACCCCCTGATTTATCGAAGGTTTTACAGAAGGGGGCGCTGCGGTGCGGATTTAGTCTTCATTGTGATGTCACAATGCCCCTGTGAGATGTACTCGAGCTGACCCCCCTCCCCCCCCCCCCCCCGCGGTATTCAGCGTGTGACGTCACAATGCCACTGTGAGATGGGTGCTACATTGTTGCGAAAAGCTGTCAAATCAAGTCAATTGTATTTGTATAGCACATTTAAAAACAACCCACGTTGACCAAAGTGCTGTACATCTGATTAGGTACTAAGGAAAAAAATGAAACATACAGTAGAACGCAAACAGTTCACAGCGCCTCCTCAATGAGCCTCAAACGCTAGGGAGTAGAAGTAGGTTTGAGCCTGGACTTAAAGGAGTCGACGGAGGGGGCAGTTCTGATGGGGAGAGGGATGCTCTTTCCACCCTCCCTCCCCCCCTCCCGGTTACAATGGAAACCCTACGGGGACGGGCTCCCTCCCTCCCCTCCCCCCCCACCCCCCTCCATCCCACCCCCCTCCCTCCCCACCCCCATCCCTCCCCTCTCCCTCCCCCCTTCCCCCTCCCTCCCCCCTCCCTCCCCCTCCCCTCCTCCCTCCACACCTCCCTCCTCCCTCCCTCCCCCTTCCCTCCCTCCCGTCCTCCCCTCTCCCTCCCCTTCCCCCCCTCCCCTCTCCCGCCCCCTTCCCCCCTCCCCTCCCCCTCCCCTCCCCCCTCCCTCCCCTCCGCTCCTCCCTCCACACCTCCCTCCTCCCTCCCTCCCCCTTCCCTCCCTCCCGTCCTCCCGGTTACAATGGAAACCCTACGAGGACGGGCCCAACGGGGAAAGGAGGGGAACTGGGAAAAGGGAGGTCCCCCTCCCTCCACCTCCCCCCCTAACCCCCTCCCTCCCCTCTCCCTCCCCCCCTCCCCCCCTTCCCCCTCCCTCCCCCCTCCCTCCCCCTCCCCTCCTCCCTCCACACCTCCCTCCTCCCTTCCTCCCCCTTCCCTCCCTCCCCTCCTCCCGGTTACAATGGAAACCCTACGAGGACGGGCCCAACGGGGAAAGAGGGGTACTGTGAAAAGGGGTCCCCCTCCCTCCCTCCCCCCTCCCCCCTCCACCCCTCCCCCCCTCCCCTCCCCCTCCCTCCCCCCCTCCCTCCCCTCCCCCCTCCCCCCCTCCCCTCCCCCCTCCCTCCCCCCCTCCCTCCCCCTCCCCCCTACCCTTCTCCCTCCCCTCTCCTCCCCCTCCCTTCCCCCCTCCC
>NW_027603220.1:16462-19000 GCF_053455715.1 Rhinoraja longicauda
CCCCTTTTCCCAGTACCCCTCTTTCCCCATTGTGCCCGTCCTCGTAGGGTTTACATTGTAACCGGGAGAAGGGGAGGGAGGGAAGGGGGAGGGGGGGAGGAGGGAGGTGTGGAGGGAGGGGGAAGGGGGAAGGGGAGTGGGGGGAGGGAAGGGGGAGGGGAGGGGAGGGTGGAAGGGGAGGGCGGAAAGGGGGGGAGGGGGGAAAGGGGGGAGGGGGGAGGGGGGGAGGGAGAGAGGGGGAGGGTGGAAAGAGCATCCCTCTCCCCATCAGAACTGCCCCCTCCATCGACTCCTTTAAGTCCATGCTCAAAACCTATTTCTACTCCCTAGCGTTTGAGGCTCATTGAGGAGGCGCTAATCAGATGTACAGCACTTTGGTCAACGTGGGTTGTTTTTAAATGTGCTGTACAAATAAAATGGACTTGACTTGACAGCTCTTCGCAACAATGTAGCACAGGGGCATTGTGACGTCACACGCTGAATACCGCTGGGGGGGGGAAGGGGGGTCAGCTCGAGTCCATCTCACAGGGGCATTGTGACATCACAATCCGCACCGCAGCGCCCCCCTTCTGTCAAAACTTCGATAAATCAGGGGGGGCAGCACTTTTAAACCTCTGTAACTTAAAAAATATGCGTCCGAATTAAATAAAAATATAATTTTCCAGCAGCGAACCGCATGCTGATTAAGGCGGTACAAAAATCGTGGCGCTACGGTTCACCGTTTTGCCGGAATTGCCATCTTCAGCCGACATCAGTGGGATATATATATATAGATACAAGATCTGAGTTTTAATAGTATATAGATAGACTAGCACAAGTGTGCCCGTTGAGCCCGTCCTCGTAGGGTTTCCATTGTAACCGGGAGGGGAGTGGGGGGGAGGGAAGGGGGAGGGAGGGAGGAAGGGAGGGGGAGGGAGGGGGGGAGGGGGGAGGGAGGGGGGGAGGGGGAGGGGGAGGGAGGGGGGGGAGTGGGAGGGAGGGGGGAGGGAGGAGGGGAGGGGAGGGGGGAGGGGGGAGGGGGAGTGGGGGGGGGAGGGAGGAGGGGAGGGGAGGGGGGAGGGAGAGAGGATGGAGGGGGGTAGGGAGGGGGGAAAGGGGGAGGGAGGGGGACCTCCCCTTTTCCCAGTAACCCGCTTTCCCCGTTGGGCCCGTCCTCGTAGGGTTTCCATTGTTACCGGGAGGAGGGGAGGGAGGGAAGGGGGAGGGAGGGAGGAGGGAGGTGTGGAGGGAGGAGGGATGGAGGTGGGAAGGAGTGGGGAGGAAGGGGGTTTGAGGGGGGAAGGGGGACCTCCCCTTTCTTTTTTCGTAACACTTGCCCCGGTGGCCCACGAGCATAGGGGCCCCATGCTGATCTGTGTATGTTAAGTGACTTGCAATTAAAAACACAACTTTAAAAACAACCATTTGCTTTTCGCAACAATGTAGCACAAGCATTGTGACGTCACAAGCTGAAGACCTTGGAAAAAAAAGGTTAAAAATTAAAAATGTAAATTTGTAAAGAGGCAGACACCCAATAGCAGCTGCTTGGCACAGGGGCATTGTGACATCACAATGAAGATTAATCCGCACCGCAGCGCCCCCCTTCTGTCAAAACTTCGATAAATCAGGGGGGGCAGCACTTTAAAACCTCTGTAACTTAAAAAATATATGACCAAATTAAATGAAAATATCGCGGCCGGTCAGACGGGAGGTTGGTGATCAAGGCGGTGCAAAAACCGTGACGCGACGGTTTACAGTTTTGCCGCAATCACTGATATATACACAAACCCAGGTTACAAACATATTTATAAACAAGAAGTGAGTTTTAATAGTAAACTAGCACAAGTGTGCCCGTTGGGCCCGTCCTCGTAGGGTTTCCATTGTAAACGGGAGGGGAGTGGGGGGGAGGGAAGGGGGAGGGTGGGGGGAGGAAGGGGGAGGGTGGGGGAGGGAAGGGGGGAGGGAGGGAGGAGGGGAGGGGGAGGGGAGGGGGGAGGGGAGGGGGGAAGGGGGGGATGGGGAGGGAGAGGGGAGGGAGGGAGGAGGGGAGGGTGGGAGGGAGGTGAGGGGAGGCGGGAGGGAGGGGGGTAGGGGGGGGAGGGAGGGGGAGGGGGGGAGGGGAGGGGGGCAGGAAGGGGCACCTCCCCTTTTCCAGTACCCCTCTTTCCCCGTTGGGCCCGTCCTCGTAGGGTTTCCATTGTAACCGGGAGGAGGGGAGGGAGGGAAGGGGGAGGAGGGAGGAGGGAGGCGTGGAGGGAGAAGGGGAGGGGGAGGGAGGGGGGAGGGGAGAGGGAGGGGGGGAGGGGAGGGGGGGAGGGAGAGGGGGGGTGAGGGGGAGGGAGGGGGAGGGAGGGGGGGGAGGGGAGGGGGGAAGGGGGGAGGGAGGGGGACCTCCCCTTTTCCCAGTACCCCTCTTTCCCCATTGGGCCCGTCCTCGTAGGGTTTTCCATTGTAACCGGGAGGAGGGGAGGGAGGGAAGGGGTAGGGAGGGAGGAGGGAAGTGTGGATGGAGGAGGGGAGGGGGAGGGAGGGGGAGGGGAGGAGGGGGAAAGGGAGGGG
>NW_027603221.1:0-18998 GCF_053455715.1 Rhinoraja longicauda
CCACCTGCCCACACCGCCCAACATGCCCCATCTACACTAGTCCCACCTGCCCACACCGCCCAACAAGCCCCATCTACACTAGTCCCACCTGCCCACACCGACCAACATGCCCCCATCTACACTAGTCCCACCTGCCCACACCGACCAACATGCCCCATCTACACTAGTCCCACCTTCCCACACCGGCCAACATGCCCCATCTACACTAGTCCCACCTTCCCACACCGACCAACATGCCCCATCTACACTAGTCCCCACCTGCCCCACACCGACCAACATGCCCCATCTACACTAGTCCCACCTGCCCACACTGACCAACATGCCTGTTTATAAATTAAAGCTCGTAGTTTTTTGGTAAATTTATAAATTAAAGCTCGTAGCTTTTTGATAAATTTATAAATTAAAGCTCGTAGCTTTTTGAGTTTGTTTGTGTGTGTGTGAATCTCTCTCTCTCCCCCTCCTTTCTCTCTCCCCTTCCCTCTCTCTCCCCTCCTCTTCCCCATTCCCTCTCTCTCTCCACCTCTTGCTATTAAAAGATATTTTATAAATTAAAGCTCGTAGCTTTTTGAGTTTGTTTGTGTGTGTGTGGATCTCTCTCTCTCTCTCCTCTCTCTCCCCTTCCCTCTCTCTCTCCCCCTCCTCTCTCTCCACCTCTTACTATTAAAAGATATTTTATAAATGAAAGCTCGTAGCTTTTTGATAAATTTAAAAATTAAAGCTCGTAGCTTTTTGATAAACTAAAAAAATTAAAGCTCGTAGCTTTTTGATAAATTTATAAATTAAAGCTCGTAGCTTTTTGATAAATTTATAAATTAAAGCTCGTAGCTTTTTGATAAATTTATAAATTAAAGCTCGTAGCTTTTTGATAAATTTATAAATTAAAGCTCGTAGCTTTTTGATAAATTTATAAATTAAAGCTCGTAGCTTTTTGATAAATTTATAAATTTAAAGCTCGTAGCTTTTTGATAAATTAAAAATTAAAGCTCGTAGCTTTTTGATAAATTTATAAATTAAAGCTCGTAGCTTTTTGATAAATTTATAAATTAAAGCTCGTAGTTTTTTGATAAATTTAAAAATTAAAGCTCGTAGCTTTTTGATAAATTTATAAATTAAAGCTCGTAGCTTTTTGATAAATTTATAAATTAAAGCTCGTAGCTTTTTGATACATTTATTTTATTTGATAAATTCCACTGGAATTCTCTGCCAGTGGAACTCTCTGCCACAGAAGGTAGTTGAGGCCAGTTCATTGGCTATATTTAAGAGGGAGTTGGATGTGGCCCTTGTGGCTAAAGAGATCAGGGGGTATGGAGAGAAGGCAGGTACAGGTTACTGAGCTGGATGATCAGCCATGATCATATTGAATGGCGGTGCGTACAGGCTCGAAGGGCCGAATGGCCTACTCCTGCACCTATTTTCTATGTTTCTATGTTTCGAACATGCCCCATCTACACTAGTCCCACCCGCCCATACCGACCAACATGCCCCATCTACACTAGTCCCACCTGCCCACACCGGCCAACATGCCCCATCTACACTAGGCCCACCTGCCCACACCGACCAACATGCCCCATCTACACTAGTCCCACCTGCCCACACCGGCCAACATGCCCCATCTACACTAGTCCCACCTGCCCACACCGACCAACATGCCCCATCTACACTAGTCCCACCTGCCCACACAGACCAACATGCCCCATATACACTAGTCCCACCTGCCCACACCGGCCAACATGCCTCATCTACACTAGTCCCACCTGCCCACACCAACTAACATGCCCCATCTACACTAGTCCCACCTGCCCACACCCACCAACATGCCCCATCTACACTAGTCCCACCTGCCCACACCGACCAACATGCCCCATCTACACTAGTCCCACCTGCCCACACCGACCAACATGCCCCATCCACACTAGTCCCACCTTCCCACACCGGCCAACATGCCCCATCTACACTAGTCCCACCTGCCCACACCGGCCAACATGCCCCATCTACACTAGTCCCACCTGCCCACACCGACCAACATGCCCCATCTACACTAGTCCCACCTGCCCACACCACCCAACATGCCCCATCTACACTAGTCCCCACCTGCCCACACCGACCAACATGCCCCATCTACACTAGTCCCACCTGCCCACACCGGCCAACATGCCTGTTTATAATTTAAAGCTCGTAGCTTATTGATAAATTTAAAAATTAAAGCTCGCAACTTTTTGGTAAATTTATTTTATTTGATAATTTCCACTGGAATTCTCTGCCAGTGGAACTCTCTGCCACAGAAGGTAGTTGAGGCCAGTTCATTGGCTATATTTAAGGGGGAGTTAGATGTGGCCCTTGTGGCTAAAGAGATCAGGGGGTATGGAGAGAAGGCAGGTACAGGCTACTGAGCTGGATGATCAGCCATGATCATATTGAATGGCGGTGCGTACAGGCTCGAAGGGCCGAATGGCCTACTCCTGCACCTAGTTTCTATGTTTCTGTTTCTATAAATTAAAGCTCGTAGCTTTTTGAGTTTGTTTGTACGTGGGGTGAATCTCTCTCTCTCCCCCTCTCTTTCCCCCCCTCTCCCTCCCTCCCTCTCTCTCCCTCCCTCCCTCTCCCTCCCTCCCTCTCTCTCCCTCCCTCCCCCCCCTCTCTCTCCCTCCCTCCCTCCCTCCCTCCCTGTCTCAAACTCTCCAAAACTTTCTCCACTTTATTCCAGAGCTCAGGGCTACACAATAGAAGCAATGATCACATTGGAGTGACCAGACATGAAGGCAGCTTCGGCCTTTGTTTTACATTCACACCTCCAACCATGTCCACAATAGAGGCGATGGATGATCACAGCTTGCAACCGGCTACATTCCCTGTAGTCAGGTATCTTTGGAAACAACATCCCTTGCCTTTTGCAGTATATTCCTTTGGCCACATTTTCTTCAGTCATGGCCTCCCATCATATTTTGCCCCCATATTTTGCCCCCATGTGGCTCCGAGAATGTGCAGACAGACGAGTTGTTTGCAAAGATACCTGAGGACAGGGAATGTAGCTAGTTTTAAATCCGTGACAGAGAGTTTGAATCTGGCTATTGAACCTCTGGCAGAACTAATAAGATCAGATTCAGACATTAAAGGATTTAAAGTTAATCAGGAAGATCACAAAATTACTTTATTTGCAGATGATGTCCTAATTTGTCTTACTAGACCATTGGAATCCTTAAGAAGATTATATTTCAGATTGGAAGAATACGGGAAAGTATCAGGATATAAAATTAATAAAGATAAAACTGAAATAATGCCTCTTTTTGAAGGCAATTATGACCAATGTAAAAGAGAAAGTCAGTTTAAATGGCAAAAAGAAGGCATTAAGTACTTAGGAGTTAAAGTAGATAATAAGTTAAATAATTTGTATAAATTAAATTATAAACCACTAATAAAAAAAATAGATGAGGACCTGAAGAAATGGATGAATCTTCCAATTACATTGCTAGGGAGAGTGAACTGCATTAAGATGAATATTTTTCCGAGGATACAGTATTTATTCAAAACACTGCCTATACCTTTGCCAAATAATTTTTTTCAAGAATTGAACAAAATTGTGAGGAATTTTCTTTGGAAAGGTAAAATGCCAAGAGTGTCTCTGGAAAAATTAACATGGAAATTTGAATTAGGTGGACTGCAATTACCAAATTTTAAAAATTATTATCTGGCAGCACAAATGAGTTTTATTTCATCCTTTTATCAAGAGGGTGGAAAAACAGAATGGGTTAAAATTGAAATGGATAAAATAAAAGAGTTATGTCCAGAAGAATTTATATATAAATGGAAAGCGAAGCTATTAGTTAAGGATAAAGAGTCACCTTTGCTAACACATTTAATTAATACATTGTTGAAAACAGTTAAAGTTAATGATAAAAGATTTTTTTTAACAGCTAAAACTCCATTAGTAAAAAATAGATTATTGCCGTTTGCTTGGAATAATCAAATACTACAAGTCTGGGAACAGAAGGGTATTAAACATATAGGAGATTGCTACGAAGGAAATAACTTTTTGACATTTTCTCAATTGGGAAATAAATATCAAATTTCAGGGAATAGTATTTTTTTCTATTATCAATTACAATCTTTTTTAAGGGAAAAGTTTGGTAATTCAATGTCTCTATTTCAGATTAAAGGAATTGAATCCTTGATTCAGGGCAAGGGAATAAAAAAAATTATATCATCAATGTATAAATTATTACAAAAATCTAGTCCAAAGATAGGAATTCAAAAATCAAGACAAAGATGGGAAACAGATCTTAATATTATCATTGATGAACCAAGTTGGGAAAGACTGTGTTTAGATAGTATGAAAAATACTATTAATGTGAGATATAGTTTAGTACAATATAATTTTTTACATCAACTATATTTAACCCCGAAAAAATTAAACAATTTAAAACCAAACTCATCTGAAATTTGTATTAGATGCAACCAAGATGTGGGTACTTTTTTACACTCCACATGGGCATGTCAGAAGGCAACTCCTTTTTGGAAAGACCTAAAACATTTTTTTGGAACAATTGATGAATAAGATCATACCAATGGATTCAAGGTTGTTTTTATTGGGAGATACAAAAGGAATATTACCAAAGCTAATTTTAGATAAACATCAGGAAAGATTTCTCAAAATAGCAATAGCAGTAGCAAAAAAATGTGTAGCGGTCACTTGGAAAGATCAAAATGAAATAAGATTTGAAAGATGGTATGTAGAAATGTGTAGTTGTATCCCATTAGAAAAAGCAACGTATAATCTGAGAAATGGATATGACTTCTTCTTGAAGGTGTGGAATCCATTCATTTTAAAGCTAGGATTAAGAATTGGAAATATTTAAATTCAGGATTGTTTTGATACCTTTAATAAGAATTTAATAAGAAATTACCCAGAAGTGTCTCATTCTGGACTCCAGGTTCCTTTCTTTCTCTCTTTCTTTTTCTTTTTCTTTTTCCTTCTTTTTAACTGGGGGGGTGGGGGGAAGGGGGGGGTGGTGGGAGGGGAGATAATACAGAACAATACATGTATAATCGAATTTATAATGTAGTTATTATTGCTTACTATGAAATGTAACATGTATGAGTTCTGTTAAAACTTAAATAACATTTATTTTTAAAAAATAAATAAAAGAGAGTTTGAATCTGTGGGATTCTCTGCCTCAGAGGGCAGTGGAGGCCAATTCTCTGAATACATTCATGAGAGAACTAGATAGAGCTCTTAAGGATAGCGGAGTCAGGGGGTATGGGGAGAAGGCAGGAACGGGGTACTGATTGAGAATGATCAGCAATGATCACATTGAATGGCGGTGCATACAGGCTCAAAATGCCGAATGGCCTCCTCCTGTACCTATTGTCTATTGAAACATACAGAATAGTGAAAGGCTTGAATAGAGTGGATGTGGAGAGGATGTTTCCACTAGTGGGAGAGTCTAGGACTAGTCATAGCCTCAGAATTAAAGGACAGAGAGTCCTTTAGGAAGGAGATGAGGAGAGATTTTTTTAGTCAGACGGTGGTGAATCTGTGGGATTCTTTGCCACAGAAGGCTGTGGTGGGCAAGTCGGTGGATATTTGTAAGGCAGAGATAGATAGATTCTGAATTAGTACAGGTGTCAGAGGTTATGGGGAGAAGGCAGGAGAATGGGGTTGGGAGAGAGAGATAGGTCAGCCATGATTGAATGGCAGAGTAGACCTGATGGGCTGAATGGCCCAATTCTACTCCTATCATGAAAACGGCGAGCCGAGGCCTAGCTGGTGGAGTTTGGTGACGAGCTTGGTGGGGGATGAACGTGTTTGAAGGCAGAGCTGAGTCAATGAGTAGCATCCTCGCGTACGCGCCCTGTCTCTCCAGGTGAGTCAGGACAGTGCGAGGAGCCAGAGAGATGGCGTCCTCTGTGGATGTGTTTGCACATTGACGCGAGTCCAGTGAGTCAGTGATGCTGGATTTGATGTGTGAGAGGGCCAGCCTTTCAAAGCACTTCTGGATAAATGTGAGGTTGTCCACTTTGCTGGCAAGAACAGGAAAGCAGACTATTATCTGAATGGTGGCCGATTAGGAGAAGGGGAGACGCAACGAGACCTGGGTGTCGTGGTGCACCAGTCATTGAAAGTAGGCATGCAGGTGCAGCGGGCATTGGAGAAAGCCAATGGTATGTTGGCATTCATAGGGAGGGGATTTGAGTACAGGAGCAGGGACGTTCTGCTGCAGTTGTACAGGGCATTGGTGAGACCGCACCTGGAGTATTGCGTACCGTTTTGGTCTCCTAGTTTGAGTTTAGGAGCAAAGGGGTCCTTCTGCAGTCGTACAGGGCCCTGGTGAGACCGCACCTGGAGTATTGCGTACAGTTTTGGTCTCCTAATCTGAGGAAAGACATTCTTGCCATAGAGGGAGTGCAGAGAAGGTTCACCAGATTGATTCCTGGGATGGCAGGACTTTCATATGAAGATAGACTGGATAGACTCGGCTTGTACTCGCTGGAATTTAGAAGATTGAGGGGAGAAACGTATAAAATTCTTAAGGGGTCGGACAGGATAGATGCGGGAAGATTGTTCCCGATGTTGGGGAAGTCCAGAACAAGGGGTCACAGTTTAAGGATAAAGGGGAAGTATTTTAGGACCGAGATGAGAACTTTTTTTTCACACAGAGAGTGGGTACTGATTGAGAACGATCAGCCGCGATCACATTGAATGGCGGTACATACAGGCTCGAAGGGCCGAATGGCCTCCTCCTGTACCTATTGTGAGAGAGAGGAGGGGGAGAGAGAGAGGGAAGTGGAGCCAGCAAGCAAGGACAAACATTGACACAAAGAAACAGTGAGCACATGTGGTGGCCATTTTGTTGAAAGAAACAGTGAGCACATGTGGCCCTTCATAAGCCCACAACTTCCCCAAGGCTCAGCGATCCCACCAATTATCAATTAGCAGCCTGCCCGACAGGCGACATTGTCCACACCCAGTCTCCACCTCTTGCTATTAAAAGATATTTTATAAATTAAAGCTCGTAGCTTTTTGAGGTATAAAATATCTTTTTAATAACAAGATTAAATAGCTCTCCCCCTTCTCTTTCCCCTCCTCTCTCTCTCCCCCCCCTCTCTCCCCCTCCTCTCTCTCCCCTCCTCTCTCTCCCCCCTCCTCTCTCTCCCCCTCCTCTCTCTTCCCCTCCTCTCTCCCTCCCTCCCTCTGTCACTCCATCCCTCCCTCTCTCCCTCCCTCCCTCCCTCCCTCTCTCTCCCAAACAAAAAACTATGAGCTTTAATTTATAAAATATCTTTTAATAGCAAGAGGTGGATAGCCATCATGCCCCATCTACACTAGTCCCACCTGCCCACACCGTCCAACATACCCCATCTACACTAGTCCCACCCGCCCACACCGACCAACATGCCCCATCTACGCTAGTCCCACACCGACCAACATGCCCCATCTACACTAGTCCCACCTGCCCACACCGACCAACATGCCCCATCTACACTGGTCCCACCCGCCCACACCGTCCAACATGCCCCATCTACACTAGTCCCTCCCGCCCACACCGACCAACATGCCCCATCTACACTAGTCCCACCCGCCCACACCATCCAACATGCCCCATCTACACAAGTCCCACCTGCCCACACTGACCAACATGCCCCATCTACACTAGTCCCACCTGCCCACACTGACCAACATGCCCCATCTACACTAGTCCCACCTGCCCACACTGACCAACATGCCCCATCTACACTAGTCCCACACTGACCAACATGCCCCATCTACACTAGTCCCACCTGCCCACACCGTGCAACATGCCCCATCTACACTAGTCCCACCTGCCCACACTGACCAACATGCCCCATCTACACTAGTCCCACCCGCCCACACAGACCATCATGCCCCATCTACACTAGTCCCACCCGCCCACACCGACCAACATGCCCCATCTACACTTGTCCCACCTGCCCACACCGTCCAACATGCCCCATCTACACTAGTCCCACCTGCCCACACTGACCAACATGCCCCATCTACACTAGTCCCACCCGCCCACACCGACCAACATGCCCCATCTACACTAGTCCCACATGCCCACACCGGCCAACATGCCTGTTTATAATTTAAAGCTCGTAGCTTATTGATAAATTTATAAATTATAGCTCGATTTTTTCACAGACAGCACTTGTTTATAACGCGCGCACACACACGCACGACACCTGTTTATTCTTTATCCCTGTTCCATATAAGTATGTATGTATGTACGGGGTTAATCAATATCTGTTATGGGCTGAGTGTAAGACAAGTGTTTGGGCCCTTCAGGTTGGCGCGGGTGGCAGGCAGGCAGGCAGGCAGATAAAAGACGGCCATCGCAAGCTTGGTCACAACTGCTGGAGTGTCGGAGTGTCTACTAGACTGGGGTAAGTCAGTCAGCTCACACACACACACACACACACACACACACACACACACACACAATTAGGGTGACGTCTGTTTTTTATTACAATGCCAAGAACTGTAACACAGGCACACACACACAGAGAGAGAGAGAGAGAGAGAGAGGGAGAGGGAGGGAGGGAGGGAGGGAGGGAGGGAGGGAGGGAGGGAGGGAAGAGAGAGAGGGGAGAGAGAGGGGAGAGAGAGAGGGGGAGAGAGAGAGAGATAGAGAGCTGGGGGAGGGAGAGAGGGGGGGAGAGATAGAGCTGGGGGAGAGAGAGAGAGAGAGAGAGCTGGGGGAGAGAGAGAGAGGGGGGGAGAGGGGGGGGAGACCCAAACACAAACACAAACACAAACACAAACACAGACCCAAACACAAACCCAAACACAAACCCAAACACAGACTCAAACACAAACCCAAACACAAACCCAAACCCAAACCCAAACACAGACCCAAACACAGACCCAAACACAAACCCAAACCCAAACACAAACCCAAACACAAACCCAAACACCCAAACACAAACCCAAACACAGACCCAAACACAAACCCAAACACAAACCCAAACCCAAACCCAAACACAAACCCAAACACAGACCCAAACACAGACTCAAACACAGACCCAAACACACACCCACACACAGACACACACACAGACACACACACAGACACACACACATCAGACACACTTCCCGGAAGCACTTCCAAATGCCGGATAGTCTCCTCCCTGCCCTGGAGGTTCCGCTACGTGCCGGGGGTAGTAAATACAATAATAATACTATAGTAATAATAATTAATATTATTAATAATAATAAGAATTAATCAAAGATTGATTGATCGATGGGTGGGTGGGTGGATGGATGTCAGGAGGAACCGTACACCAATAAAGATTTTAATGCGTTGCATCAGTTGCATTTAACATTTGAGTGGTTTTGCATGATTATTGCAATTAATTTTATTGCATTAAACATCCCAGGAGGCTGCAATATTTCTTTAATGCAAGGCCATCACTGCATTTAACTTTGCAGCAGTCTGCAATGTTATCATAATACGATGCATTAGTTGCATTGAACATTTGAGAGATTTTGCATGATTATTACAATGATTTTAATGCGTTTAATACCCCAGAACAGCTGCAATTTTGCTTTAATGCAAGGCCTGCGCTGCATTTAACATTGCAGGAGCCTGCAAAGTTGTTCTAATGCGTTGCATTAATTGCATTTAACATTTGAGAGGTTTTGCAAAATTATTGCAATTAATTTTATTGCATTTAACATCCCAGGGGGTTGCAATATTGCTTTAATGCAACGCCAGCGCTGCATTTAACAATGCAGCAGCCTGCAAAGTTATCCTAATACGATGCTTTAGTCGCATTTAACATTTGAGAGGTTTTGCAGGATTATTATTGCATTTCACATCGCAGGGTGTTGCAATATTTCTTTAATGCAAGGCGATCACTACATTTAACATTGCAGCAGCCTGAAAAGGCATCCTAATGCGATGCATTTGTTGCATTTAACATTTGAGAGGTTTTGCAAAATTATTGCAATTAATTTTATTGCATTTAACATCCCAGGGGTTGCAATATTGCTTTAATGCAACGCCAGCGCTGCATTTAACAATGCAGCAGCCTGCAAAGTTATCCTAATATGATGCATTAGTCGCATTTAACATTTGAGAGGTTTTGCAGGATTATTATTGCATTTCACATCGCAGGGTGTTGCAATATTTCTTTAATGCAAGGCGATCACTGCATTTAACATTGCAGCAGCCTGAAAAGTCATCCTAATGCGATGCATTTGTTGCATTCAACATTTGAGAGTTTTTTCAAAATTATTGCAATTAATTTAAAGCATATAACATCCGTTGGGGGTAGCTAGGTGACTTTAATGCAAGGCCATCACTGCATTTAACATTGCAGCAGCCTGCAAAGTTATCCTAATGCGATGCATCAATTGCATTTAACATTTGAGCGGTTTTGCATGATTATTGCAACAGACCCAAACACAAACCCAAACCCAAACACAAACTCAAACACAAACCCAAACACAGACCCAAACACAAACCCAAACACAGACCCATACACAAACCCAAACACAAACCCAAACACAGACTCAAACACAGACCCAAACACAGACCCAAACACAAACCCAAACCCAAACACAAACCCAAACCCAAACACAAACCCAAACACAAACCCAAACACAGACCCAAACACAAACCCAGACACAGACCCAAACACAAACCCAAACACAAACCCAAACACAGACCCAAACACAAACCCAAACACAAACCCAAACACAAACCCAAACACAGACCCAAACACAAACCCAAACACAGACCCAAACACAGACCCAAACACAAACCCAAACACAAACCCAAACACAAACCCAAACACAAACACAAACTCAAACACAAACCCAAACACAGACCCAAACACAGACCCAAACACAAACACAGAGTAGGCGTGGCTGTGTTCTGCAGCTGCGGCTCACCGGCAGTCTCTCCGTTTTTTTTTGGTGTTTTTTTGTCATTGTTGATGTTAAATGTACGTTTTGTTTTATTTTTAATTCTGTGTATGTAGGGGGGTGGTGGGGGGGTTGGGGGAAACCCTTTTTTAAAATCTCCTCCTCAACGGAGATGCGACCTTTACCGTGTCGTATCTCCGTTCGCGCAACGGCCTAACATCGTGGAGTCGGCGGCCTCCAGCTGGGATCGACCTCGAAGACTCCGGTCGCAGGGCCTGGACTTACCATCTCGGAGGCTTCGGCCGTGGGCCCTGCAGACCGCAACATCGGGAGTTCGCAGGTCCCTGGCTGGCGACCGGCTTTTGGGAGCTCCAGCCTTAGCAGCTTCGACCGCCCCGAAGCACGAGGCACGATCAACCCGCCCGCAGGCCCTTCATCACCCTGCGTGGCCTGGCCGCGGCACTTTACATCGCCCGGTGGGGGCTCAGGACTCTCATCGCCCTGAGTGGCTCGGCCGCGGCATTTTCCATCGCCCGGTGGGGGCTCAGGACTCTCATCGGCCTGCTCGGCTCGGCCGCGGCATTTTCCATCGCCCGGTGGGGGCTCAGGACTTTCATCGGCCTGCTCGGCTCGGCTCGACCCTGGGACTTTCCATCGCCCGGTGGGGGCTTCAAGGGGTTGGGAGCCTCGATCGCCTCGTGGCGCCACGGGAGAAGAACGAGGAGGAGATAAGACTTTGCCTTCCATCACAGTGAGGGTATGCCTAGAGCAATCACTGTGATGGCTGTTTTGTGTAAAAAATTGTATCTGTGTGTCTTGTGTTCTTTAATGTCTGCTGCTGGACCCTGACGTGAGAGGACGCTGGCGTTGATTATTCGCCGCTTTTCCGTCAGGATAGTTTGTCTGTTTGTCTGTTTGTTTCTATGTTAATTGTATTTGTAAAGCGCTTTGTGCATGTGTTAAGGCGCTATATAAAATAAATATATTATTATTATTATTATTATTAAACCCAAACACAAACCCAAACACAAACCCAAACACAAACCCAAACACAAACCCAAACACAGACCCAAACACAAACCCAAACACAGACCCAAACACAAACCCAAACACAAACCCAAACACAGACCCAAACACAAACCCAAACACAGACCCAAACACAAACCCAAACACAGACCCAAACACAGACCCAAACACAAACCCAAACACAGACCCAAACACAAACCCAAACACAAACCCACACACAGACCCAAACCCAAACACAAACCCAAACACAAACCCAAACACAGACCCAAACACAGACTCAAACACAGACCCAAACACACAGACACACACAGACCCACACACATCAGACACACTTCCCGGAAGCACTTCCAAATGCCGGATAGTCTCCTCCCTGCCCTGGAGGTTCAGTTACGTGCCGGGGGTAGTAAATACAATAATAATACTATAGTAATAATAATTAATATTATTATTATTTTTTTTTTTTTTTAATTTTTATTTTCTTTGGAAGTAAGCACATTACATTTTAATGGTTCCTTTTTACAGGTGCCAAGAATTATTAAAACATTATTTGTACAACTTCCTTTTTTAAAAAGAAATGAGAAAGAAAGAAGTAGTGAAGAGTAAAGAATAAATTAGTGAGTATAGAGTGGAAAAAAAAAAAAAAAAAAATAAAAAAAAAAAATGTGCGAAAGTAAAGCAGAAAGGAGATTCTTAATCAATTTTCAATCAAACCCAGAATTTTTAATTTTATGCTGATATTACACCGCATGATTCCACAAGGTCAATAAATGGAGACCAACTCGATAAGAATTGGTCTTTTTTTTCTATTAGGAGGAGTCTCATTTCTTCCAAATGTGCTGTTTCCAACATATTACCAATCCACATTTTAAGTGTTGGTGGAGTAGACTTTTTCCACAATTTAAGTATGAGTTTTTTCGCTATTATTAAACCATAATTCAAAAATGAGATTTGGGATATATTTAATTTATTTAATTTATTTACATCTCCAAAGATAATCATTTCCATGCTAGGTTCCATTTTTGTCTTAAATAAACTAGTAAATACATCAAATATATCACCCCAAAAACTTTGAAGTTTTATGCACGAAACGAAAGCGTGTGTAAGATTGGCATTTTGTGAAAGACATTTATCACAAATGGGTGAGATATTTGAATAAAATTTATTCAACCTAACTTTTGAGTAATATAGTCTGTGTAATATTTTAAATTGGATTAAATTATGTCTAGAGTTAATCGAACATTTATGTATGTATATCAAATACCTCTCCCATGTTTCTTTAGAAATTTTTATCAGTAATTCTTTTTCCCAGTCTTCTCTAATTGCCTCTGTTGGAGGCAATTCTCTATTAAGAATACTGTTATATAGATATGATATTAATTTTTGTGAGTCCGCCTTAATATTCATTGCTTCTTCCAGTGGGTCTATCGTTATATTCTGTGATCTTGGTATATATTTTTTTATAAAGTCACATATCTGTAAATATTTAAAGTATTGGTTATTATTGAGATTAAATTTTGATTTTAATTGTTGAAATGATAATAAATTTCCCGTTTCATACATGTCACCCAACTTTTTAATTCCCTGTCTTTCCCATTGTCTATATGTTTTATCCATAATAGCTGGTTTAAATACCGGGTTATTCACTATTGGTGTTAATGAAGATAAGTTTCTTAATTTTAAATTTAATTTTATTTGTTTCCAAATTCGAATTATATTGTGTATAATTGGATTCTTCTTATATAATATATTATTCAATTTTATCGGGGAGAAGAGGATCGCTCCTAAATCATAAGGCAGACAATCCTCTTTTTCCATTCTTATCCATTCCATCTGTTGAGAAGGACACTCCAACCAATAAATAATATTCTTAATATGCACTGCCCAATAATAATATAAAAAATTAGGCAGTGCAAGTCCCCCTACATCTTTTGGTTTACACAAATGATTTCTTTTAATTCTATGTGCTTTGTAGTCCCATATAAAATTAGTAATATTTGACTCTAGTTTTTTAAAAAAATATTTTGGTATATATATTGGTATGGATTGAAATAAATATAATATTTGTGGTAGCACTATCATTTTGATAGCATTTATTCTGCCAATTAATGATAGTGGGAGCGTTTTCCAAAATATAATCAAAGCGTTCAATTTATTTAACAGAGGACTAAAATTAGCGTTAAATAATGATTTATATCTTCTGGTAACTTGAATACCTAAATACTTAAATTTTTCCGTTGCAATTTTAAATGGAAATTTTAATAGATGATTCGCTTTCTGAGGATGTAATGACATAATTTCACTTTTATTCTAATTTATTCTGTATCCAGAAAAGGAGCCAAATTCCTCTATTACATTTAATACGTTCGGGATACTCGTTTTTGAATTTGTAATATATAAAAGTATATCATCCGCGTATAATGAAATTTTATTATTAGAGTCCTTAGTATTGTATCCATGAATATTCGGATGAGTTCTTATCCTTTCCGCCAGTGGCTCTATCATAAGGGCAAATAGCAGGGGTGATAAAACACATCCCTGCCTATTGCCCCGTGATAATTGGAATTTTTGAGACAACGTATTATTAGTTAATATTCTTGCTGTTGGTTTATCGTATAATAATTTTACCCATCTAATAAAATTATCTCCTATATTAAATTTTTGGAGTACTATGTATAAATACTGCCACTCTACCTGATCAAATGCTTTTTCTGCGTCCAAAGATATAACTGCTAAGTCTTCCTTTTCCCCTTTATGTGAATACATTATATTATAAAGTCGTCTCAAATTATTAAATGATTGTCTTTTGGGTATAAACCCCGTTTGGTCCTGATTTATCAATTTATTAATATATTTGCTCAATCTTCTTGCTAAAATCTTTGCTAAAATTTTTTGGTCTGTATTTAACAGTGCTATAGCTCTATACGAGCCCGGATCTTCTAAATCTTTATCTTTTTTTGGTATAAGCATAATTGTGGATTCTGCTAAAGTTTCTGGTAATTTCTTATCGGTAAAAGCGTACCTGTATAATTTAAGTAATCGTGGGGCCATTAACTCCTGAAATCTTTTATAAAATTCATTATTAAAACCATCAGGCCCTGGAGTCTTCCCATTTTTCAATTCTTTTATTGTTTCTCTTATTTCTTCACTTGTAATCTGGGTTCCTAATTCCTCTTGTTCTAAGATATCCAATTTTGGCAAGTTACACTTATCTAAAAAATTTATAATTTTATTGTCTTCAATGTTAGTTTTAGATGTATATAAATTTTGATAAAATTGAGCAAACCTTTTGTTAATGTCCTTAGGTAAAGTTAATAGTTCCCCGTTCTCTGATTTGATTTTACTAATTGTTTTTTCCTTTTCTTGTTTCTTCAATTGTCGTGCTAGAAGTTTATGTGGTTTATCCCCAAATTCAAATTGTACTTGTTTTGTGATCTGAAATAATCTTATTACTCTTGCCGATAATATTCGATTAAGTTTAAATTTCAGTAATGTTATCTTATTATGTTTATCTATTGTTGGGTCTTTTGCGTTTCCTAATTCTAATAATTTAATTTCCTTTTCTAACGTCCCTTGTTCTGTCCCGTTTTTTTTATTTAGAAAACTTTGATACGAAATTATAACTCCACGAATGAAAGCCTTAAAAGATTCCCATAATAAAGATGGTGAAATCCCTGGTGTCTCATTTATTTCAAAAAAAAAATTCATTTGTTGTTTTAAATACTCATAACCTTGTGGGTCGTTAGCTATTTGTGTGTTAAATCTCCAAAAAAAATTTGTACCTGGCATTCCCTCAAGTTTTAAAGTAAAAGTCAGCGGGGAGTGATCAGAAATAATACTATTGTGGTATTTAGAATTAATCGTATATGGTATTAGTTTTGAGTCCACTAAAAAATAATCAATTCTTGAATAGGTTTTGTGTACTGATGAGTAAAACGAATATTCCCTTCCAGTTGGGTTAGCTATTCTCCATACATCTATTATATTAGTATTTTTTATATAAGTATTTAAGAATTCGCTAGACTTGGATTTAGCACTACCCTTCCTAAATTTTGTTGATTTGTCTAAATATGAATCTATAACACAGTTAAAATCCCCCCCTAATATTATATTTTGAAAATTATACTCATCTATTTGATCCATAATTTTCTTAAAAAATTGGGGATTATCAAAGTTTGGAGCGTAAATATTTATCAAAGTGAGTGGCGTGGAATAAATTTCTCCCGCCACTATCGTGTATCTTCCTTCTTTATCAGATATTGTATTCTTTAATATAAACGGTATACCTTTCCGAATAATAATAGCCGTTCCTCTAGCTTTAGCAGTAAATGACGAATGATACATTTGGCCTATCCAATTTGCTCTAAATCTCATCTGTGTTTGTAGTTTCGTATGCGTTTCTTGCAGGAACGCTATATCCACCTTCAAAGATTTTAAATGGGCCATAATTTTGCCCCTTTTAATTGGATCATTCGCACCCCTAATATTCCAACTACAAAATGTGACTCCTCCATTCTCTTCATTGTCCTGCATTATAAATAAGTTTTAGTAATTTTATTTCCTGTGGTGTAATTAGGTACCTCAGCCTTTTGTGTATGTGGGTATCATCCCACACTTCTGACATTATTTTACCTCTCCTCCGTATATTGAACCTCCATAAGAAGAAGAAAAAGATGTGTTGAAAAATAGTGATGAAAACAAGAAAAATAATTAAATAAGCCACATAAAAGTAAATGCTACAACCAAAAAAAAAAAAAACACGTGATTTTAAGGTATCAAAAAGGTGATACCCTAAATACAAGAAGCCATCTATGATGGCTAAAAATTGATAGACCTCCGTAGATGGAATTATACATTGAGTTCAGCCACCTGAATACTATAGAATTTATAACTACAAGCCGTTTCCTCTGACTATATCTTAATCTTTCTTAATATATCTAAGGGACTCCTTAATCCTTAATATTTCAAGTGTTCTCATTTCTACCCCAATTTTAAACCTTCTGTGTTACTTGCTCGGTATCCCCGAGTCCTACAATTCAAAAACCTGAGAACACCTGCCCTGTCTCTGTCCAAATATACAGTATTCATCAATACCTTGATTACCAGCCTGTTTCAAGGGTTACGTTTCTTATCTTAAATACAACCATCTTCCAGCCCAAACCTCTGGAACGTTTCCAGATCATTAGCGCCTCTTTCTTCCCACAAGTTTATGGTGTTCTAATATTCTTATACCCCTTTTCATTAATTATAATGTGTTAGCGTACAACCTAAATTATATTTCAATTCTTTTCAACCAACTTAACCTTATATATCTGTTAATAATAATCATCTCTATATACCCCTTATCCCCTAAATCCATTGGGTTAATAACTTGGTTCCTCTTATTAGTGTAACATTACTATATTAGCGTAACCCTTGATTAGTGATCTTAAGTTTATATAATTAATTAATTCTTTACATTACATATATACTGTATTACAAACCAATTTTTAAGTCCATAATGTCCTTTGATTTTCTTTCCAATCTGATCGTATTGTTTCAAAATGTTTTTTCAGTTATTTCTCTTCTCCTTATCTGTTCAAGGTTGAAACCAGGGCCTGTCCATTGCATACACATTCCTGACAGATAAGCCTGTCTGGTTAATGTCTAGAGCAGTTCCATCGTCTTAATTACCGCACGGATTCCCAATAGACATTTATTCATCCGCTTTTACTTCTGTTTTTTCTATTTTCTTTACAATTTCTTGTGCGTAATTAAATGCCAAATCCGGGTCCGTGAAGGCGCGTTGAATAGAGTTATAATAAATTTTCATTTTCGCGGGAAACACAACTCCATATCTCACCTCCGATTTACCTTGCAGAATGCTGCTTGCTCTTCTAAAATTATTTCTTTTTTCCAGTATTTCGCGTGGGTAGTCTCTGTAGAATCTGACAATTTCTCCATCAATTGTAAGCCTCTCCCCATGTGGTATCATCTTCATAAGTTTATCCAAACTTGAAATGTCCAAAAATTTCACAATAATCTGTCTTGGGGGAGCATTTAATTCTCTTCTGAAGCGACCTACCCGATGTGCGACATCAATCCTCGGATTTTCCTTCAACTTAAAGACATCTTTGAGTAATTTAGTAACGAGCTCAGTCATTAAAATTCCTAGCTCTTGCCCTTCCTTTACTCCTACAATCCTCAAGTTCTGTCTCCTTGATCTAGCTTCGAAGTGTTGAATTTTGTCTGTCAATTTATTCAATTGTTCGCGATTAACCCCTTGTTCTTCTTTCAGTGTCGATATTTCCCGAGACATCTCACGTATTTCCACCTTCATATCTTCTGTCGACTTATCAACTCCTTCCTTCAACTCATCACATTTCTTCTTATAATCATTATCCATTCTCGCAAATTCCTGAGTTGTCCTCAGATCCAGATCCGACAGCTGTCGCTCCAAAAATTCAAACTGTTTCTTTGATTCAGCACGTGCAGCCTCTGTTTTCTTGGAGAGGTTAACCTCCATTTTAGATAATTTACTCTCCAGTATCTTGTTCATATTAGTAAGCATTTTGGAGAATTCCTTAGTAAGATCTACGGTAAGATCTTTAGTAAGATCAGCTCTTACCGTTTCTTCCCACTGCTTCATCTCTTTCTCCTTTTCTGTCCTTTTCGTCCCTCCTCCCGTAGCCATTTCAGATACTGCTAGTTGAGAATCAGACTCTTCATCTGAACTTTCAGTTGCTGTTTGGAGGGCTGCCAAATCTTCTTCCAGCCGGAGTCTGATAGTGGATTTCTTAGGTCCCCTTTGATGTTTTAACTTTTTCATCTAAAAGATCCTTTTAAAGCTCAAATTTCTCGACATTATTTGCTGATATTACTCCCACGACACCAACCTGCCGCCGGTGGATGTTTTTAATCGGTCCCGACTTTAGAAACAGCTTTTTACACGATTTTTAGCAGGAGCTGAGTTCAATGCTGCACCTTCACCACTGCATGGTGCCACCGGAAGTCTCTAATATTATTAATAATAATAAGAATTAATCAAAGATTGATTGATCGATGGGTGGGTGGGTGGATGGATGTCAGGAGGAACCGTACACCAATAAAG
>NW_027603222.1:0-18978 GCF_053455715.1 Rhinoraja longicauda
CCTGCCCCCCTGACATCAGTCTGAAGAAGGGTCTCGACCCGAAACATCACCCATTCCTTCTCTCCCGAGATGCTGCCTGACCTGCTGAGTTACTCCAGCATTTTGTGAATAAATACTTTCGATTTGTACCAGCATCTGTGGTTATTTTCTTATACTTGGGGACTGTGCTCAACAGCTGGCTGAGGTATTCACCAGGATCTTTAACCTGTCTATCTCTGGCAATTGTCCCCAAGTGCCTGAAGTCGGCTACCATAGTGCCGGTGCCGAAAAAAACAAAAATCACCAACCTGAACGACTACCGTCCGGTTGCCCTAACACCAATAATCATGAAGTGCTTTGAAAGGCTGGTCCGCTCACACATCAAATCCAGCATCCCTGCCTCACCGGACTCGCATCAATTCGCATACAGGGCAAACAGACCCACAGAGGACGCCATCTCTCTGGCTCTTGACACTGTCCTGACTCACCTGGAGAGACAGGGCACATATGTGAGGATGCTATTCATAGACTATAGCTCTGCCTTCAACACGGTCATCTCCACCAAGCTCACCACCAAACTCCACCAGCTAGGCCTCAGCTCGTCGTTATGCGACTGGATCCTGAAATTCCTGACGGAGCGACCGCAGGCAGTGAGACTGGCCCCGCACGTGTCCTCCACTATCACCCTGAGTACCGGCACGCCACAGGGCTGTGTTCTGAGCCCCATGCTCTACTCCCTCTTCACACACGACTGTTCCTGCATTCGCCACCAACACAATTGTCAAGTTTGCAGACGACACAACGGTGATGAAACACACTACAGAGCGGAGGTGCAGAACCTGGCAGACTGGTGCTCAGATAACAACCTGTCCCTAAACACCTCTAAGATCAAGGAGCTGATCATCAACTCTTTATCAACGGGGACAGTGTGGAGAGAGTGTCCAGCTTCAGGTTTCTGGGCACACACATTTCGGAGGACCTCACATGGTCCACTAACACCACTGTGCTGGTCAAGAAAGCACAGCAACGGCTGTTTTTCCTGAGAACACTGAAAAAGACTGGTCTGCCCCAACAGCTGCTGACGACCTTCTATCGCTGCACCACAGAGAGCATCCGAACGTATGGCATCTCTGTGTGGTATCTCAGCTGCACGGAGGCGAAGAGGAGAGCTCTTCAGCGGGTAGTCTACAGAGCTCAGAAGACTATCGGGACACAGCTACCAGCCTTGGAGGGCATCTACAATACACAATGCCTCAGGAAAACCACCAGCATTCATAAAAACTCCTCACACCCCTGCAATAGTCTGTTCGAACTTCTACCATCCGGCAGACGTTACAAGGCCTTCTACGCCCGCACCTCCAGACTTAGGAACAGCTTCATCCCCAGAGCTATAGCTGCTCTGAACCGGTTCTGCTGAGTGCCCCCCCCCCCCCATGAACTGTTTCCTTCGGATGGTCATGTTGCACATCAACCCGGCACAGACCTATTTGCACTTTATACTGTTTTAACTGTTTCTAATTTTGTTTCTCTGGGTTGTCTAAATTTCTGTTGATTAGCTAATGAATTTATTGCATCGAATGGAAGTCGCATTCCCAATCTCGTTGTACCCCTGTACAATGTCAATAAAGATGTATTGTATTGTAGAGCATGGCCAGGGTGATATGTGTCCTCAATGATGTGGGCTGGCTCTTTAACCTCTGTTCCGATAGATCCCCTTTGATGGTGGGGAGGTCAGTATCCATTACAGTGTCCACCACATTTTTTAATCTCCTTGACTCATGACTTGAGTTTATAGACATTTGAGATTCACTTATGATAGACATAAAAAGCTGGAGTAACTCAGCGGGTCAGACCGCTTCTCTGAAGAACCGCAATAGGTGTTCACTTGATGGGCTGAGGATTCACACAGTTTGTATTGGAAGAAAGATAGGAAAACTTAACTGCCTTTATATTTGAGCAGACCCATTTAGTTAAAAATACAGATACTTAAGATTTGATATCCAATTTTAATTATGTACAGGAAAAGATTTTCAGTTTACTAATATAATTTTCTTTTTCTGTAGATAAGGTTGAGAAATATGATTCTCGAGATGTTGAAAGACTAAAGCAAGATAATGTGTGGGTTGAGAGCTATTTGCAATGGAGACATTACAATGTGGATGATACTTTGAAAATGATTGATGAGAGCTTTCAATTTAGAAAAGAATTTTCTGTTCACGGTAAGTTGTTGGCAAGATGAAAATGTGAATACTTTAAATTGTCACACCACATCTTTAAGCCAGTCTTTAAAATAGCTTTGTATTGACACCTTTTGTGCCTACCTATGAATGTAAAACTTAACTAAAAACTTGCAATTCTGTTATGGAACTCATTGAAATAATGTACATCTTGACAGCTTCATAACAAATGCCTGTGTAATCACTTTTTGCTGCAGTATGATGTGTGCTTGAATGTTGCAAGATTGCATCTGTATTTGGCTGTGTGTGGGGTCGAAAAAGTAACATGTTGCCCAATTCTTGTATGCAGCAGGAAGCAAAAAGATAATGCTTAAGGAAAGTGTACATGAGAATTGTAGGCTTAAACTATAATAAATAATCTGCAAATGTTAGTACTTTTAGGCAATATTCCCAGGGAAGATGGAGCCTAAGTTGTCAAGAGCATAGGCTCTTGAATGTCACTAAAACTAAGGAGCTGATTGTGGACTTTAGAAGGGCTAAACATCCAAGGACGTACACGCCACTGGAGATAAATGGGTCTACAGTGGATAGGGTGAGCAATTTTAAATACTTGGGAGTCCGCATCACAGAGGATCTGACATGGGCAACGCACATTGCCGCACTGGTGGGTAAGGCAAAGCAGCGCCTTTACCACCTTAGACAGCTGAGGAAATTCAGAGTGTCTCTGAGGATCCTTCATTGCTTCTACTCTGGGGCTGTAGAGAGCATCCTGTCCGGCAACATTACAGTCTGGCTTGGGAACAGCTCTGCCCAGGACAGGGTGGCCCTGCAGAGAGTAGTGCGTTCGGCAGAACACACCATGGGAACTACACTCGCCCCCCCTGCAGGACCTATACATCAGGAGGTGCAGATCCAGAGCAAGCAAGATCATGAGGGACCCCTGCCACCCCAGTAACGGACTGTTCCAGATGCTACGGTCAGGCAAACGCCTCCGCTGTCACACTGTGAAAACGGAGAGGATGAGACGGAGTTTCTTCCCACAGGCCATCAGGACTGTCAACTTTTATAACTCCAGAGACTAAATTCTGTCTACACTATAGTAACTTTATTAACTTTATTTATATGCTGTAACTGTAATTCTTTTTTGTGCACAATCCGCAGGCATTGCCACTTTCATTTCACTGCACATCATGTATGTGTATGTGACAAATAGACTTGACTTGAGGTTGGATTCTTCAGCTGCTAAATGTAAAGATTAAGGAGTAAAATTTAAGCTTTGACAATTTTAGTTTCGAGATACAGAGTGGACACGGGCCCTTCAGCTCCCCGAGTCTTCGCCGACCGACAATCACCCGTACACTAGTTCTATGTTATCCCAGTTTTACATCCTACATACGAGAGGCAGTTTACAGAAACCAATTAACCTACAAACCTGCACAACTTTGGAATGTGAGAGGGAGCCAGTGCACCCGGAGAAAACCCATGCGATCACAACTCTGTACAGGCAGCATTCGTAGTCGGGATGGAACCATGGTCTATGGCGCTGTTAGGTAGCAACTCTACTGCTGTGTCTCTGTGCTGCTTCAATAATCAATAATTAGACTTTGAGTGTCTTTTCCACTCTAACTGAGGTAGGTCTGTGTTTTGTGCAGAGCTGATGCTACAATAGTTTTAAAAGTTTAAGGAGTTTTTAATCAAGACTATTTATATGCTAACATTATAATAGTAATTTAAAGTATGAATTTAAAGGTTTGTTCCAGAGTTTGCAACAAAATTGTAAATACTGAATGTAGTAAATGTTTCAAATATTATTAGAAACTGATCTTTTTTGAAATTGTACGACTGCACTAATTATTTTCTGTAGCATTTATCCTGGTAGCTTCATTTTGTATTTAGCAAGAAGTCGTAATTTATGGAACTATAACAATTAATCACAGAATAAATGAAGTAATGCCTTTATTGGTATTAGAGGTGTGAATGCTAATTACAGTTGTAAATCTGTGGAATTCTCTACCTCAGAAGGCAGTGGAGGCCGATTCTCCGAATGCATTCAAGAGAGAGCTAGATAGAGCCCTTAAGGATAGCGGATTCAGGGGGTATGGGGAGAAGGCAGGAACAGGGTACTGATTGAGAATGATCAGCAATGATCACATTGAATGGTGGTGCTGGCTCGAAGGGCCGAATGGCAATAGACAATAGGTGCAGGAGTAGGCCATTCAGCCCTTCGAGCCAGCACCGCCATTCAATGTGATCATGGCTGATCATTCTCAATCAGTACCCCGTTCCTGCTTTCTCCCCATACCCCCTAACTCCGCTATCCTTAAGAGCTCTATCTATCAGAGAATTGGTCTCCACTGCCCTCTGAGGCAGAGAATTCCACAGATTCACAACTCTCTGACTGAAAAAGTTTTTCCTCATCTCTGTTCTAAATGGCCTACCCCTTATTCTTAAACTGTGGCCTACTCCTGCACCTATTGTCTATTGTCTAATTAATGGCCGACGAGTTATTAGATGTTTGAGCCAGTACTTTAAAGCTTGAGTTTACTTTTTCTAACATGAAATTTGCAAATAAGTATATTTGGTTTTTAAAGATCATTTAGCAATGATAACTTCAAAATCATGCTGGTTGTTTAAAATAATATATTTTTTTCATGCGCTTTCCTGAAGTCGAATTCAACAGGTATTGGCAACCTATGTTTTTTACAAATATTTGTTGTTATCGACGTTTGAAAACATTGCATCTCTAAATCTTAAAATTGGTCAGTTGACTTTTTAATATTAGGTGCACATAGTCGGCCCCCTCACACCCAAAAGAGCTACAGGCTTTTTATTAATTACAAAAAATACATGTACCTGATCTCATCTAGAGTGTCATACAGCATGAAAATAGGCCCTTAAGGCCCAACTTGTCCATGCTGACCAAGGTGCGGGCCCGTTGATCTAATACTTGCGTGTTCATATTGCGTCACAACGCTTGTGCGCAGTTGTGTGAGGGTTGCCGGGGAGGTCCGGCACCCGTCCTGGCCTGCCCCCCACCTGACCTTCCTCCCGTGGTGCAGCGCGGCACAGAGAGAAGGTGAAACAAGATGGCCGCCAGCAGGACGAACATGCGGCAGCACCTTGCGGCCGCTCTCCTGCTGGCCGCCCGGGGCAGGGGTGAATTGCTCCCTCTCCCCTTTCCTCTTCCCCCCCCCTCGCCCGCCCCCGGGGGAGACTCCCCGGCCTGCAACGGGTCCACGGGTTGTCAGTTGGGGGAGGGTTGCCGGGGTGGACCGGCGCCCGTCCCGGCGTGCCCCGTGCCTGACCTCCCGTGGTGCATCGCGGCGTCAGAGAGAAAGTGAAACAAGATGGCCGCCGACATGACAAACATGCAGCAGTGCCTTGCGGCCATTCTCCTGCTGCTAGCCACCACAATGGCCACCCGGGTCTGGGGTGAGTGGCTCCCACCGACCCCAGGGGAGACTCCCCGGCCGGCAATAGGTCCACGGGTCGTCAGTTGGGGGAGGGTTCCCAGGCCCGCAGGAGAGGTTTGGACCCAACGGGTCCACGAGTCGTCCAGTATGTGTTAACGTCTTCATTTTTGTAACCTTGTGTTTTTCAATAGAGTTCAAAATGGGAATTGCTGATGGGGAACCCTGAGTAATTTTTTTGGCCTCCATTTTACATTGGGTTTAAATCAGTTTATATTGCTTCAGTCGCTGTGTGTATAACAGACCCAATAATTTCAGTATTGTATGCAGATTGTGAATCATTCTTGACAAATCATACCCAGAAATTTGCAATCTAAGAATATGTTGAAGTATGTTGAAAGATTTATTAACACATTGTATAAATCCATTTTTATTATGTATACTTGTTACAGATTTAAGCGAGTCAAGTCTTCCTAAATGGACTTTTGAAACTGGAGCTGTTTACCTACATGGATATGATAAGGAGGGCAACAAAATATGTGAGTTTTGTTGTTTCATTGCTGAATTTAATTGATAGATTTGGTGGTTAAATGAAGTTGAAATCCAGATCATCATTGATCTAATTGTACGGTGAAGTAAGTTTAAGAGCCAACTGGTTATGCTTTCTTTTGACTGATGACATCAAATGTTTCTACACTTAGAATTATACTTTGCACTAGAATTTTTTAGTAGTATAATTGGCTACAAGGATGTGTCATGGGTTATTGTTTGGTTAAATAAAGCTATGTTGTTACTTATTGAGCTCTTGGGCAGAGAAGTTCAAAGATGTACTCTGGGTGAAGACATTTTCTTATCTTCACACTAAACAACCAAACCTTTATTTTGAGACAGTAACTCCTGGTTTGGAGAACTCGGGCAAACCAGTGCCCCAATCATCAACTCTGGATTTGTAAGAAAGAACTGCAGATGCTGGTTTATACCGAAGATAAACATAAAGTGCTGGAGTAACTCGGTGGTTCAGGCAGCATCTCTGGAGAAAAAGGATGGGTGACATTTTGGGTCAGGTCTGAAGAAGGATGGGTGACGTTTCGGGTTGGAACCCTTTTTCTCCAGAGATGATGCCTGATCTGTCGAGTTACTCCAGCACTTTGTATCCACAATTCTGGATTTATCCTTTTAAGCCCCATACTCATTTTATATTTTTCAATAAGAACAGTGTATTCTTCCAAACTGGAGTGCATAATGTGCTCAATCTCTCTAAAACAATGATTCTTCTATCCCAGGAATCAAAATGATGACCGTTTGCTGCACTCCATTACAAATATATCCTTTTGGGTAGGAAGACCAGATCTGTACGCAATATTCTTTTTGGCCTCTACAATGCTTGCTGAACCTGCATGTTAAGCTAAATGATTTGCATACATTTGAGACATTCTGTTTCCAAATACACAGGACAAGATGTTAGAAATCCAAAGTGCCAAATGTCAACTTGCTCCCGGTGGTAATGGGAGGCTTATGCACTCACCTATTCTCCTCCGATGTTGAGAAAGGCTAGGCAGACACGTCATTGGGGTTATCAAGTGGGCACCTACTTTCATCGACGTTTCGCTGATTGGACCCACGACGTCTCCAGTAGGCTCAGCAGTGCATTCTGGCGTCCCAGAACCACCCCCCTCTGCATCTGCCTAGCCGGCTTATTTGGGAGACCAGATGGGGTCTTTCCTCTTCAGCCAGAGCCACTGGCTACTCCGCTCTGCCACCTGTGATGTTTCCTTGATAGCCTGGCGTAGGGCTTGTCCGCTGATTCCCAGGTCCTTCATCAGACTTACGGTAGATGTTGCCACAAATCCTGGACATCCAACTTCTACCGGGCAGATCTTTGCTCTCCAGCCCCGCTGTTCTGCAAGGTCTGTGTAGCGCAGTTTCTTTCTTTCAAAGGCTTCCTGCACAGCATCCTCCCAAGGGACTGTGAGCTCCACAAAATACACCATGCGCTGAGAGTTGGACCAGAGGACAAGATCAGGCCTCAAGTTGGTGATTGCTATCTCTGGTGGAACTGTAAGCCGTTGGTCCACATCCACCAGCATCTGTCAGTCCCGGGCTGCCTCCAGCTGTCCAAACCTTGTCCTTGGTGGAATTTTCCGTTGCTTTTGTTCCCCCTCCCGAACAAAGGCAATTGGCATAACTGGGTTGGTTGTTCTGGGCGGCAGGGCATTGTTGGTGGTTGTCCTGCCTTCCAGAGTCGCTGCCAGGCATTTGAGCACTTGATTATGTCTCCAGGTGTACCGTCCTTGGGAGAGGCTTACTTTACACCCAGTGAGGATGTGCTTAAGCGTGGCTGGTGTTGAACACGGGGGGCATGATGGATCTTCGTCCAGCCATTGGTTGAGATTTTTTGGGCTAGGAAGGACATAATAGGTTGCCCGAATGAGGAAGCTTATCCTGCTCGCCTCCATCTCCCACATGTCCTTCCAGCTGATCTTCCGCTTTTCCACACTCTCCCATCTCATCCACTGGCCCTGTTTAGCTTGCGACACAGCCTTGGCACACCTACTCGACTCCTACTGTCCTTCATCAGTCTTACGGTAGATGTTGCCACAAATCCTCGACATCCAACTTCTACCGGGCAGATCTTTGCTCTCCAGCTTCGCTGTTCTGCCTCCGCTGCAAGGTCTGTGTAGCGCAGTTTCTTTCTTTCAAAGGCTTCCTGCACAGCATCCTCCCAAGGAACTTCGGCCGTGACCAACTTCCGGCGCTCCAGTGAGGATGCCTTGTTCCAGCAAGGTCGCTTTCCGCCAAGCCCTAAGCCACTTCGTCCGTGTTGGACTTGCCCAATCATGTCGCCTTGGTGGAGAGTAGATTTTGCCTGCTGTGTCGCATTCTTAGCCGTCCACTTCCTTCCTGTTGCCAGGGTTGGGGCAGCAGCTCGGATGACAGTGTTTCTCGATTCTGCCAGGGTCATCTCTAGTCTGACTTTAGTGTACTTGAACTCCTCTGTGAGGCTAGAGAGAGGCAGCTGAAGTACCCCCTGACCGTACAGGCCTACGTTGCTCAGGCATCGAGGAACACCTACCCACTTTCTCACAAAAGAGCTGATTGTTCTTTCCATCTTCTCAACTCTTGTGAGGGTGATGTCATACATGGTTAGTGGCCACATAAGGCGAGGTAGTAACCCAAACTGCAGGCACCAGATTTTCAGCTTTCCAGGCAACATGGATCGGTCGATGTTTGCTAGACCTTTGATGATTTCTTGCCTAAGCTCGTTTGCCTGATCAGTGTCCTTCAGTTTAGAGTCATACCATCTCCCCAGACTTTTGATTGGCTTCTCTGACACAGTTGGGATTGGTTCTTGATCAATGAAAAACCTTTGATCCGTCAGTTTGCCTTTGATTATAGAAATGCTTCTTGATTTGGATGGCTTAAATTTCATTCTAACCCCAGTGATGTTCTCTTGAAGCTTCCCTAAAAGGCGCCTGGTGCAAGGTGCTGTTGTTGTTATGATTGTCATGTCATCCATGTAGGCCCTGATGGGTGGTAGACGGACTCCAGACTTCAGCCGCTCGCCTCCCACCACCCACTTGGAGGCCCTTATGATGACTTCCATAGCCATTGTAAAAATCAATGGGGAGATGGTACACCCTGCCATTATGCCAATCTCCATGCAGTGCCATGTGGTGGTAAAGTTTGTCGTGGTGTAACACAGCTGCAGATCCAGAAAATAAGCCTTGACAGGGCTTGCGATGGTCTCTGGTATCCTGAAGAAGTCAAAGGATGCCCACAGGAAACTGAGGGACAGTTCCGAACGCATTGGCAAGGTCAAGGAAAATGACATGCAGATCTCTCTTCTTTTCTTGCAGTCTGGATTTGGTGCCAAATCATGCTGGTATGTTCGAGACATCCAGAGAACCCTGGGATGCCTGCTTTTTGGACTGTTGTATCCACAAGGTTGTTTCTCTCTAAATAGCTGGTCATCCTCTGAGCTATGATGCTGAAGAAGATTTTACCCTCTACATTGAGGAGACTGATAGGGCGGAATTGGCTGATATCTGTGGATTCCTTCTCTTTCGGAATCAGGACTCCATCTGCCCTGCGCCATGCTGTGGGTATAACACTACTGTTTAATGTTTCACCATTTAAAAAAAAAAAAATCTGTCTTTTCTTTCTCCACCAAAGTAGATAACTTATTTTTTCCATATTCTATCTGTCATGTTCTTGCCTAGTTACTTAATCCTCTATCCTCTGAAGTCTTTTGTGCTGCCACCTGCCTTTGTGACATCAGTGTCTATGGAATTGATGTGATATAATGCATAGAACTATATTCTGCACTCTATCTTCCCCTTTCCTCTATTTGTTGTGCTTGAATTTGACCCGATTATATTCGTATAGTATGTGATCAGATTGGAATAGCATGCACAACAAACCTTGTTACATTTACTGGTACAGTGAAAATAATAAACCTAAACAATATAATTACTTTGACATTGTATGATTCCCTCATTCATTTCATTGCAATAGATTGTTACAGCCGTAGACCAAGCATAGATCCTTGCAGCTCCAATGGTCACAGTATCCCAACTCATATAACCCATTTACACTTGTTCTTCAATATTTTTCTTAAATCTCATAGTACCTTATTGAAACCTAAAATTAAAAAAACCCACATCAGCCTGTTCGCCCTATTGTCTCCACCTATAACAGACTTTCCCTCTGCTCTGCCTCTTCTACCCTGCAATTTAAAGCACACTTTTTTTACACTGCTTTTGACATTGACTTTTTCTTTCCACATGGATGCAGCATGACTTGTAAAACACTTCCAGCAAATCTTGTTTGCGTTTACCAGCATCTGCAGTTTTATTTTGCTTCTGTGGCTTCTGAATAAATAAGCAATCAATATGATTGGCAAAGGCTCTCAGATAAAGCCAAAAAGAAAAAAAAATCAATTTAGTAACACAGAAACCAAACTAAATGTTGAAAGAAGTCGGAGACAAATCTTGAGCAATTATTGAAAGTTGAAGGAATAAGATTCATAAAGAAACGAATTATGATTGCAGGAACGGTTTTTTGGCAACATTTAAAATTGTGATGCTACTAGGTAGTGTGATATCATGAGTCCTAACATTTTCTGATGTTTATCATGTAAAACCCTAATTTCACATCCTTCATGGGCATCAATGCCAAATTTCTTGGTGTAATGTCAATATAGTGGTTTCTTGTGAGCTGCAGGCCATGTTGGACAACTGATTCTGGGTTTCTGTTTACCATTGCATGTGTGGACATTGGGAACTGATGTTCCATGTACTTCCTGATAATGGTAAATGCTGAAGTCTTCTCGTATTCTGTAATAAAATCTGGGCCTCAGTCTGTTTCATTTTGCCAATTACAGCGGTGATAAACTGCATGAAAGCTTAACTGATTTTTGCTGAAACAGCCCCACCAATGTCCGTTCTAATGATTGTGGGGGGTTTTTGCTGACATTCATTTCTTTGTTGACCTTTCAGATTTTTGTTAATGTCTGCATATTTCAGTACAAAAGCAAAACGTAAAAAATAATATGTGTAAATAATTGTGGGAATTTACTGCAGTGGCATAGTGGTGTAGCAGAAGAGCTGCTGCCTTACAGCGCCAGAGACCCAGGTTTGATCCTGATTACGGGTGCTATCTGTATGGAGTTTGTACGTTCTCCCCGTGGTTTTCTCTGGGAGCGCTGGTTTCCTCCCACACTCAAAAGACGTACAGGTTTGCAGATTAATTGACATCGGTGAAATGGTAAATTGTCCTTAGTGTGTAGGATAGTGTTAGTGCATAGGGTGATCACTGATTGGCACGAACTTGGTGGGCCGAAGGGCCTGTCTCGCGCTTTATCTGTAAAGTCTAAATTTCATAATGGTGAACATTATTTCTGAGCTAATTTAATAACCTAGTGGATAGTAACACCAATACTGTCTTAATTTGCACAACTAAATTGTACCTGACTGTTAATCAAACTGTTTTTGACATGATTTTTGCCAGTTTGGTTCAGAGTGAAATTACACATCAAAGATACAAAGACAACTTTGGAAAGAAAGAAATATGTTGCCTTTTGGTTGGAACGATATTCTAAAAGAGAGCAAGGAAAACCTCTAACTGTGGTATTTGACCTGACTGAAACAGGATTAAGCAATGTAGTAAGTGCCACAATATTATCTCTTTTTTTCAAATCCATGTACCTTTCTTGCTGTTTTCTGCAGCTAAATGCTTTTGGGCTGAGGGTGAGATACTGGTGGGGTGGGGGTTGCTTTGGTTTCATCTTATTACCAGAAGTTTTATCCACATATAATGTTTTTCTTTGTCAGGAAGTTCTCTTATTTTATGCCAAATCCAAAATGAATATCTAAAATAGATCATGTCGCTGTATTTTGAAGTGTGACCAATCTGAGTTTCTTTTTCCTGAATCGTAAACTGATCAAAAGTCAAGGTTATGGTATTGTCATATCTCAGACAGAACAAGCATGTGAAAACACTTGCCTTTTTGCAGGCAGGTAGAACATTTGCATTGCCTTTTTTCAAGGCACAGATGCAGTAACAAAAAAACTATTCCCTAATCTTTTAGCTGGGTGTGGAAATCTAGCTGAGCAGAAATCAAAACTGTTACAAAGAGCACCTCTGTTAATTGACTGTGCCTGGCAATAAGATGTCGATCTGCACTAAGCAGTAGCACATTTTCTATAGAAAGTCCTTTTCACTCCTGAAATGTAATCACAAAATGCATTTCAACAATATTGTGGGTGTGTCTGAAGCGTAGCATTTTGGATCAGGCATTAATCTGAAATGTGCTCTGCTTTCTCAGGGTTGATGCAAAAGATTACATTGCACTATTTGAAAAAGAACAGGAGAATTCTTGCAGTGTTCCAGTGAATATGTATCTGTCAGTCAACATCACTAAAAGACTCACACAGAGGGTGGTGGGTATATGGAATGAGCTGCTAGAGGAGGTAGTTGAGGCATAACTACTATAACTACATTTAAAATACTTTTGGAGAGGTACATGGGTAGGAAATATGGGTGAAACACTGGCAGGTGGGACTAGTGTAGATGGGGTACCTTGGTTAGCATGAGCAAGTTGGACTGAAGGGCCTGTTTCCATGCTTAGGACTTTGTCATGACCTAATGCAAATTGGAGGGGTTTGGTATGCATATTATAATAGAAAAAAACTTAAGATTATATTATTCCCATCATAAGTCCAATACCCAAGTCAATGGATTTTTTTAAGGCAGAGATAGATTCTTGATTTATACGGGTGTCGGGTTATGGGGAGAAGGCAGGAGAATGGGGTTAGGAGGGAGAGATAGATCAGCAATGATTGAATGGTGGAGTAGACATGATGTGCTGAATGGCTTAATTCTACTCCTGTCACTTATGAACAAATAAGAGGCCTTTTTTGTTCAATAAATCCAGTATTGTCAATATATTTTTTAAACCAAAACCTTTTGAGTAGTATCTTGCTTTCAGGATCTTAGCTACCACTGTAGACTAGTAGAAGGTCCAAGACTAAAGTCATTTGGAGGTCTGTAAAATCTCTTTCGAATGGATACCTTGGTTATCAATCTCAGTAATAAAATGTACTATAGTGAAAGAAAGGATAGTGGCCTAGTTCTGTTAAAATGCTGCTCTCTTGTGTTTCATCATTTTTTTAAGTTGGAAATTATTTTAACAGGTGTGTTAACAGACTACTTTCAGAAGTCAGGTTTGAAGATCATTTTTCTTTGATTTAGAAAATCATTAGCTTAAGCTCCCTCTTTTAGGAGTTGTATTGAATTGATGGAAATCTGCTTGTGGGTTTTGATGAATTTTTAGGAAGTAACAACATGGAAAAATCACTTGCGTAGAAGTTACAAAATGCAGGAGTAACTGAGCTGGTCAGACAACATAATTGGAGAACATGGATGGGTGGCGTTTTGGGTCAGGACCCTTCAGTCTGATGATGATGAGGGAAGGGGAGAAAGCTGGAAGACAGAAGGGGCAGGGCAAAGTCTGGCGATTAATAAGTGAATACAGGTGAGACGAGTTTTTTGATAGATTGATGGTTGGCCAAAGAATAAGGGGATGGAGGCCCCCTTCTCTTCAATAACCCCCCCCCCCCCCCAGGCCTTCCCTATTCCCCACCAGGACACACCCATTTCTCCTCTGCCGCCCATATTCCTTCCTCTGGTGTCGCAATTCACACTTAAATAGCCACCTATCCATTTTTATCAGAGATGCTACCTGACGAAATGAGTTACTTCAGCACCTTGTGTCTTTTCTTTTGTAAAAAAAAATATATCTGGTTTCTTGTTTCTCCATTATGTAGAAGCTGTTTGAACTTGCCAGCAGAAAGAAAATTTCAGATTAAATCATTTTGATAGAGGTCACTAATTCTAAATTAGTTTTCTACTTAGTAGCTCTGAAGTATGCAGGGTATAGTGAAACTACTTGTTTTCCAGATGAAACCATTGAAGATTTGTTGTTAACATTTTTTTTATTTTAAATCTTTACATTCTGTTTTGATTTCTAGGACATGGACTTTGTACGTTTTATCATCAACTGTTTTAAGATCTATTATCCTAAGTACCTTTGTAAGTACTTTGTAACACCTTTTACTAGTTTGCTTCAAATATGTTTTTCTGTTTTGTTTTGTTCCCTTAATTGGATATGCTCATTTCATGATGGGGGTGGATAGGTGGTAAGGGAGCTCCTATAACGTGATTAGATGCTAAAAATAAATGTGTACTTGTCTGAATCCCTCAGTCTGCTTTAATCTTGAAACTACCCCCTAAATACCTTGTGTAATTAGAGAATAATTATTTTACCAGTAGGTTTTGGCATTGAAAACAAGGTAAAAGTCTCAAAAGTAATAAGTAGGAAAAATGAAAGGGGAAGAGATTGCTCTAGTACAGAAGTTAATGTCAGTCTTTTTTAACTAATTAAACTGGATTTTCTGATGCATGCATTCATTTTTAGAACCTTTCTTTTAATGTTACACTTTTGCCACATAATCAGAATAATAATGCCATCCAAGGTGGGAAGCAAATATTCAGTAGATACTCAACACCACACTCTCTCTCTTACTTTGCCCAGCAACATGTACTAATTAAAATTTTGGCACAGTTTAATAATCAGCAATGTTCAGTAGCTTTGGCTATAGTTAACTGCAGTGTAGGAAACGTGGCAAGAGATAATTACAGTAGAGTAAACCATTTATGAACTTTCAAATGAAAAGAAAAATAGGGAGATCCAGAAGCTAAAATTTACACTTTTCAATCTCTGATTTGTTTTCTCTCTTAAAGCTTTCTGATAATTTTAAAATATTTATCCTCTAGGGAAATGCTAGATTCTACCACCATTGCTGTTTTCTGTGGCAATTTGATATCTTAGCAAACTTCTATTTGACAAAATAATGATTTTCCAGTTACTGATGCCACAATATTCTGCTTCTAATATTTGAATATTGCAATTTAAACACCTCCCAAACCTTGGTTCCCGTGCAGCTGAATCAATTATTGCTTCTTTCACAAAGTAAAATTTGCGCATAATGTTGTCTTAGTGGTTGAGCATGATTATGGCCATCTTTCTTTTGAAGATCCCAAGAATAATATTTGGAAACCACAAATGTTAATTTAAATGGGATTAGATGTTACTTTGTTGCATTTTTACAAAATCTGAAAGATGTCCTTTATTAAAAATCCACCTACAGTTACTCTTTAGGGCTTGGGTAATTGTGCCTCTCAGACTTGAGTTACCATGTTCTGCTATTGCTTATTAATGAAGAAATAGAGCTATACAACATGGAAACAGGCCCTTCGGCCCAACTTGCCCACATCAACCAACAAGCCCCGTCTACACTAGTCTCACCAGCCTGTGTTTGCCCCATATCCCTCTAAACCTATCCTTTCCATGTACCTGTCTAAATGTTTCTTAAACATTATGATAGTACCTGCTTCAACTACCTCCACTGGCAGCTCGTTCCACACACCTACCACCCTTGTGCAAAAAATGGTTGCCGCACAGATTCCGATTAAATCTCCCCTCCGCTCACCTCAAACCGATGTCCTCTGGTTTTCAATTTCCTCTACTCTGGATAAAAGTCTATCTTTTACTCTCATAATTTTGTACACCTCTATAAGACCATCCCTCATCCTCGTGCACTCCAAGGAATAAAGCCAATATAAAATGTTGGAGTAGTGTAGCGGGACAGGCAGCATCTCTGGAGAGAAGGAATTGGTGATGTTTTGGGACTGAAGAAGGGTCTCGACCTGAAACGTCACCCATTCCTTCTCTCCAGAGATGCTGCCTGTCCCGCTGAGGTACTCCAGCATTTTGTGTCTACCTTGGATTTAAACCAACATCTGCAGCTCTTTCCTACACAAGATACATTTCAGATTCCTGAGTCAATTCTACAATGGGAACTGTAAGAAAATAACTGCAGATGATGGTACAAATCGAAGGTATTTATTCACAAAATGCTGGAGTAACTCAGCAGGTCAGGCAGCATCTCAGGAGAGAAGGAATGGGCGACGTTTCGGGTCGAGACCCTTCTTCAGACAATGGGAACTGATCTGGAGCAATCATCTTCGGCTGAATATGTGGCATTAATCTACACGTTTTGCTCTAGTGTTACCAAAAATACAAATGTGACGTATATCATCAGTTGTTCAGTGGAGTTGACAGGATTCAGATCAAAATTTCCATTAAAAAAAACTGGTAATAGAAAAGTAAAAACATTTTTGTGCTATCTTATTACATTGTAGGGACATACGGATTAGCGGGGGGGTCTCGAACCCTCAGTTGGGCTAACGAGTCACGAGATGCGGGAGCGCGAGGTAGAGTTGTGTCTGGCGACCAGCTGGAGAGATGAGATTAGATTGTATTGGCTAGTTAAGTAGTGTGTGTCCAAAGTAAGCAGTTGCAGTTTTGTTACGGTTACCTACGAATAAAGACCTTTGAACAATAACGCTCGTTTTGGACTCACTACATTGGTGACCCGAACGCGAAGAACACGCAGAATGTCGCAAGTGGGAGCGAGCGCGGGCGAGGTGCACCTACCGCCGTTCTGGGCCCATCAGCCGCACCTGTGGTTTGTACAGGCGGAGTCGCAGTTCCATATTAAAAAGGTGGATAGCGAACTGGAGAAGTTCCACCACCTGGTGAGCTGTCTGCAGGCGGAGTTGGCGGCGAGGGTCAGTCAATATCTGACCAGTCCACCCCAAACGGAGCAGTACGTGGGGCTCAAGAGGCTCCTACTGAAGAAATTCGGCTGGAGCCAGAACCAGCGGGCTCTGAGGCTGCTCCATCTACCAGCGCTGGGGCAGCAGCTGCCGTCCGAGTTGATGACGGAAATGCTGACCTTGGTGGGCGACCATCAGCCGTGCATGATGTTCGAGGCGGCATTTCGAGAGAAGCTACCCCGGGACGTCAGGCTGGTGTTGGCCGACGTCTCGTTTGACGACCCGGAAACGTTCGCCGAGAAAGCCGACATGCTCGTCAGGGAGCGGCACACCCGGGACGACTCGGTCAATCGTGTCTCGAGGCCCAGCGGCAGTCGGGGGACCGGCCGGGAGAGCGACGGCTCGGCCGCTATTTCGCAGTCTGCCAGGCAAGAGGGGGCTGCAGAACATGTTTATTGGTCGCGGGCACAACCAGCACGGCAGAATAAAAGCGGCTGGTGTTTCTTCCATCGGCGGTGGGGCAGTGACGCCCGAAGTTGCAGAGCCCCGTGTACGTTTCCGGGAAATGCCTGGGCCGATCGAACGTAGAGGCAGTTTCGATTGGCCGTAATTGCCGCCTCTAAGTGACGGACCAAGAGACCGGGATCGTGTTTCTGGTGGATACGGGAGCGGTTGTGAGTATTGTGCCTCCCTACGGCTGTGAAGTTCAAGCGGGGGGGAAGGGGCCGCCCCTTATTGCAGTGAACGGTAGCGCCATCCGCACTTACGGTAAGAGGACTATGTCCCTGTCCTTTGGGTCTAGGACCTACCGTTGGAATTTCATCGTGGCGGATGTGGGCCAGGCCATTTTGGGTGCAGACTTCCTATGGGCGTTTTCGTTGGTCGCAGACGTCCACGGTAGCGGCCTGCAGCCCTCGGCTGACGTACGGCCCCGAAGTACGGGGCCTGCGGCCCCCCCAAGCGCCGCCCCACCCAGTTCAGCGATCCAGGCCATCACGGCCCCCGGTCAGTTCGATGCGGTCCTAGCGGAGTTCCTGCAGCTCCTCGTTCAATGGTTCGATGCACCTTCCGAGAAGCATGGGGTGGTGCATTTCATTCCGACCGAGGGCCCGCCGGTTTTTGCCCGGGGACGGCGCCTCCCACCTGAAAAGCTGGCCATGGCTCGAGAGGAGTTCTTGAGCTTGGAGAGGCTGGGAATTGTGCGGCCTTCAAGTAGTCCGTGGGCCTCACCCTTGCACGCCCTAGCCCGGTGGTGCCTGCCGCCCTGCGGCGTAAGGTTTTTGAGGCCATTCACGGCCTGGCACATCCGTCCATCAGGGCGACTTCGGCCATGGTGGCCGCCCGGTTTGTCTGGCACGGCCTGCGGAAGCAGGTGGCGGCCTGGGCACGGGCCTGTATTCCGTGCCAAACCTCCAAAGTTCATCGCCATGTCCAGCCCCCATACCAGAGTTTCGAGGTTCCCCCAGTCCGTTTTTTTCACATCCACGTGGATTTGGTGGGTCCATTGCCTTATTCCAGGGGTTATACTCATCTCCTGACGGTGGTGGATCGGTTTACATGTTGGCCGGAGGCGCTCCTATTGTCGGACACCTCGGCGGCCTCCTGTGCACGGGCCCTGGCGTTGCATTGGGTGGCCCGTTTTGGCGTACCGGCTATCATCACCACAGATCGGGGAGCCCAGTTCACCTCCTCCCTCTGGGCCGCGCTGGCACAGTTGTATGGGTCTCGCTTACAGCAGACCACCGCCTACCATCCCCAATCCAACAGGATGGTTGAGCGCTTCCATCGGCAGCTTAAGGCCTCCCTCTGTGCCCGACTGACCGGCCACGATTGGGCTGACCAGCTGCCTTGTGTCCTCCTCGGCATTCGTACGGCCCCAAAGGCCGAGCTAGGCACATCCTCGGCCGAGCTCGTCTACGGTTCGCTCCTGCGGGTACCAGGTGACATCCTCCCTTCCGCCCCAGCTTTGCCACCACCCGTTACGTCGGTGTTGGGTTCCCTCCGGGCACGGGTAGGTTCTCTGGCTCCAGTCCCGACCTCCTGGCACGGAAGCGCGGCGGTTCACGTCCCGTCGGACTTGCGGGACTGTGATTTTGTGTTCCTGCGGAAAGATTCCCACCGCCCCCCTCTTCAACCGGTTTATCAGGGCCTGTTTCAGGTACTGAAGAGAGGGGCTGTCACTTTTACCTTACAGGTGGGTAATCGCCAGGAACTCGTTTCCGTATCCCGGC